>NC_056727.1:84976092-85106092 GCF_019279795.1 Protopterus annectens | reverse complement strand
TGCTTGTTACATTAACCAAGTAATTTCTACCTCATACAGAGAGGTGTGACTCATTTTGTATTTGAAACAAGCAACAGTGAAAGGTAATTCATCTGGGAAGCCAGTTTCATAATGCTGCTTCCTGTTGCTTAAAAACTGACCACTAGCATCTGTTGGTGTTCAGATCATAAAGCAAATAGTCTTTTCTTTTGAAAGAGTGAGAAGCAGGCTGGTGTATGAGATTAGTTTATAGGTGGAAGTAAATATTCTGATTGGGGTGCATCTCATCAGAAAGCTGGCAGTGTGAGATTACCAGGCTTAACACATTTTTAGAACACTGACATACTGTTCAGGCTACCAGAATAAAGCTATGTCTAGCCATGTATATCACTTTTTATATAAAATATTGTGTTAAATATCAAGATTAATGTTTTGGTTTGTTTACAATATGTACATGCCCACACAAACACATGCACACATGCAAGCATATTCACACAAACACACACACTCATGCACACACAAAACGCAGAATATATGAGGTATGGTATTAGATACATGGAACATCTATACTTACAGTTAGAGACTTCATTTCTTGATACCATGAGTCACCTAACGCAGTTCTAATCATACAGTACAGAATATTTAATGTATCACAATAATCAGATTTCAAAATATTCCAGTTTTTTTACAGTTGGAATTATTCCCCGTTCATTTCAGTAGGATGTGGTAACTGTGGAATTGTCTGTTGAAGAGAGATTTACATTATATAAATATTTGTTTATGAAAAGCTGTCATGGGTGGATTTCTAACCTCCAAGTCATAATGTGTTTTAATAATTTTAGACAATTCTGTGGTAGACTTTCTGTAATGTAGACAAAGTCAGTGCTAGACTAGTTTGCTGTGTTGTGTAATGCAGTGCTAAATTTTGGGTATCTTATTGTTAGTGTTTCTTTAGTATTTTGTCTGATTTCACAGCAATGCCACATTCTAAATGGATAGTGGAAGTCTGATTTCTTATTTTAATTTTTGTTATGTTTATTTATTTTTAATAAAATTCAGTCAGATTTGACTTGTGGGGATTAAATTTAGATGGGGTTAACTGTTTTGTGAATTTTCAGTACTTCTTTTTTATGTATGCAGTATGTGTATTTTTTTCTTTTTCTTAACTTGCACTATAAGATGGTGTTTGGGTCATTAACCAGATGAGGAGTTTGTTGAAATGCATAGGATGGTAATGTAAGCTTTATTAATGCACACAGGATGCAGATAAATGACAATATTTGCATCCTGTGCCCTATAATATACATACAAATATATATATATATATATATATATATATATATATATATATATATATATATATATATATATATAAATAAAAATAAAAGCACTTAAAACTTAAAACAAAAAATGCGGCAGTATTATTTGCATGCTCAGAGACAAAATCTCAAAGCATGCAAACCAGTGTTAATTTCTCATTAGGATTGCTTAAGGCTTTGATTGCTTATGGAGAATTGCTATAATGCTGTATTTGGGGAATACGCCCTTTCCTTGGTGTTGTGTGATCTCAGAATTGGTACATTTAATTAGTGTGGAATGGTATAAAACTTGTTGGCTGTTTGAAAATTAAGTTTGGAAAATGTTTTTAAGAGCCAAGTACGAGTAATTTGGCTCTAAATATATGTGCTGCTTTTCAATGTGATGAATCATTGATCTGTAAGGACTGACAAGCTAAGATGGAAACACTGGAGGTTGGTCTTCATTTTTCATTGTCATATGGTGGTAATTTTCTTACTTAAAAAATGCTGAGTAAACATTTACACTTTGCCCAGAATGATTATAGTCTCAAGAGACTGACACCCAAAATGGATAAAATTGTCCATAAAAATAGTAGAAATTTAGCACAATAGTTTGTGAAATTCAAAAAGAAGGTAGCTTTGGGAGGTGGTCAAACTTTTCTGGGTAATCAGCCACCCAGAGGGTGTTTCCCATATGACATTGTAGCCATTGTGGTCAATTACGTAAGACTCAAAATTTTACATCTAAAAATACTCCTAGGATGTCTAATCTTTGATATTTTTGAAATGATAGTGTAATTGGGTAGTATGCCTAGTGAAATGTAGCTGGCTCTTTTTATGTGGGGGCAAACCTCTCTCCCTTGGATGCATAGAATTTCATTGCAATTTTAACTTATTCCTATTGACAGAGTATTGCCTAAACAACTGACTATGTCTTAATGTCATGAACTTTTGGATACAAAGGAAAGGTTCTGAATGTTATGCCTAAGAGACATGGTCCCTCTTGGTTTGAATGACTTTATTTGATTTATTTGAATGTTTAATTAATTTTGCCTGTATTTGTACTAACACACCCTTCCCAAAAAAAGCCCAGTATGGGATACTGAATGGATGCTTTATATTTTTTTCAAATCTAGTAGCTTATTTAACAATAGGAACTATCCTGTTAATGTATGATTGCCATATTACCTGGCTTTTTCTTTATATTTAATTGATATGAATGGATTCCTACAGTGTTTTTGGAGTTAGCACATTAATATACAGGTTAAATTGCTTGTTATTATAGCCTTATAATGTTGTTTCAAATGCTTTTCTGACTGACCCATCATGATTTTTTCTTATTAGTTTATTTGTATTTCTTTTATGAACAAGAGTTGCTTTAAACTGAGCTTTTCCTGCTTATATGTATAGATCTGTTAATCATGTGATTTTTACATTGCTACTGTTTGATATATTGTAGGATCATAGGATCATAGGATGTTACTAGGCTAATGGCCCTAGGGCCCTTACAAGCCTAGCCAAGTACAACCCCTGTTTCCACAAATCTGAAAGTATTAAGCAGAACTAAGTCAACAATTACTGCCACTGTTCAAGAGGGACACAGGTGAAACTCCTGGGGGTGCATTTGTGGTTTCCCATCCAATCATCCAAATTACACTTAAATAGGGTCAACGACGGGCTCTGCTTCACCTGAATTGGAAGCTTGTTCCAGAGGGTTAGGTAACCTCTGTGAGGCATATCTGTCTCTCCAGCAAGTTCTGTTGATGTCACATACTAGGTTGAGTTCCCTAGAGCAAGTGCATTTTATACCATTTGATTTATGAGTGTGCAGCATTTCCATTAGAGCAGGATCTGAGATTGCTTTGTATGCAAGGCAGAGGTCACCTTTGGGTAGTCTGTAAGACACAGAGTATAGTGACAGTGATTTCAGTTTGTCAGTGTATGACATATGCTGAAGACCCTGAATTTTCTTTGTAAGAACATTTTGTGGTCTTTTCAGTTGCTGCAGGTGCCTGGTAAGGTACATACATTGTACTCTATTACTGGTTGATGAGTGAGGAGTACAGGGGGGTTATAACCTCTTTTGTTCTGGATGCAGTAAACTTACTTATAAGCTGGGTGATGTAGAAAGCCTTTTTTACCACTGTAGAGATGTGGTGGTCAAAGGAAAGGTTGCTGTCAACTTGTGTGCCCAAATCTGTCACCACTGATGCGTGCTTAGGGTGTTGTTATTCATGTAGTGATCTGCAGGGACATTGTCTTCCTGCAGGGAATGATAATGGAATTTTTTTGCATTGAGTTTTAGCCCATAACATTGGCACCATAGGTTCACAGGTTCATAGGTAGGTACTAGGCATTCGGCCTAAGGGCCTGTGTAAGCCTAGCCAACAAGGTTCCCTGGCTTACGCCACCCAAGAAAGTTATTTTCCTGTGCCACTGTCGAGCAGCGACACAGAATTGATCCCTGGGGTGTATTTCTTATTTCCAGTCATTTGTCTGTGTTAAGTCCCTCTTGTAGGATGTTGAAATCATTTTGGGACTCGATGACTGCACCCAGTTTGCAATCATCAGCAAACTTTGTCAACCATAGGCCTTTTGTTTTAGCCTGTACATCCGAGGGCCCCAGCACTGATCCCTGTGGAACACCACTGGTTATGGGTCTACTGGTTGAGGTAGACTCAACTATTTTGACTGTGTGTGTTATATTGGTGAGCCAGTTTGCAACCCACCTGACAGTATAAGGGTTGATCTTTAGTTGGGTGAGTTTATTAATGATGTCTGAGTGAGGAATAGTGTCAAAGGCTTTGGCCAGGTCCAGGTTCATAGGTTAATAGGTGTGTACTAGGCTAATGACCTTGGAGCCCTTACAAGCCTAGCCCATAGAAATGCCCTGGCATCGTGCCACCTGACATTCATTCCCAGTGTCTCTATCAAGTAGAGCCAATGGAGTGATCCCCATGGTGAACATTCTATTACCCATCCACTCATCAAGATTCCTCTTGAAGAAGGTCAGTGAAGTGCTCTGCTTAACATGTATGAAAGGTCTATTCCAGAGCATGGGCAGTCTCTGGGTGAGGAACCTGTCCAGCATACTCTGTTGATTGTGGTAATGAGGTTGAGGTCTCTGGAGCTTGTGGTGTGGAGGGCTTGGGATTTCTTTAGATGTAGCATTTCTAACATAGCTGGGTCAGACATGGCTTTTTAAGTCAAGCAGAGATTGCCTCTAAGTAGGTGATATGAAACAGAGAATAGCTGGAGTCTTTTGAGTCTGTTCATGTTTAATGCCTAAGATCCTCCTTGAGAGGTACTTCTGTGGCCTCTCCAGCTGTTGCAGGTGTCCAGTGAAATACATGCCAAATGGGGCATTATACTCGATGATTGGTCTAATGAGGGAAGAGTAGAGAGAGATGATGACCTCTTTCTTCCTGGATGCAAAACCCTTGGTAATGAGATGTGCCTCATAGAAGGACTTTCTGACCACAGTGGCAATGTAGTGGTCAAAGAAGAGGTTGTTGTCAACCTGCATTCCCAGATCTCTTATAACACCTTCAGTGTTCAGTGGGCTCCCATCAATGTAGTAATTAGTGAGAATTGAGTTTTTTCCAAAGGGGTTGATGATGCATTTTTTGGTGATATGCTTAAGACCATGGTTTCAACACCAGTTATTGGTCTCAGTGAGGCCTTTCTGTAGGATGTCTGCATCACTTGGGGAGTTAATAATGGCTCCCAGCTTGCAGTCATCTGTGACCTTGGTCAGCCAGAGTCCCTTTGTGTTGGTCTGGACTTCTAAGAAGTAGATGCCAAGCAGGAGAGGACCGAAGACCGATCCCTGTGGGACTCCACTCGTGACTGGTCAGCAGCCTGACTTAGAGTCCGCTACTTTCACACTGTGTGTTCTATCTGTGAGTCAGTTTGCAACCCACCTAGTAATATAGGGGTTGATACCAAGTCTGGTGAGTTTATCAATAATTAGATATCTCTTATACCTTTGTTAATCAGGTCCATGATGATGTGCTCCATAGCTTTCCATATCAGACTCATCAGGCTAATGGGGCGATAATTCCCAGGGTCTGTAGTCACTCCCCCTTTATGGAGAGGGATGACTGTAGCAGTGTGCAATTTGGTCGAGACAAAGCCTGAGGTGAGGCTGTGACTGAACAGGGCACATAGTTGTGGTGCCAGTTCACTTTATAGTTCATGTAGAACAAAGCCAGGGATATTATCGGGTCGAATGGAAGCTGTATTCTTGGCCTTGGACAATGCAGCTTTAACCTGTGCTGCAGTAATGCTGGGTGCCTGGCATTCTTCCAGTATTGTGACTGATTCTTTGGGGGGGGGGATGGGTAAAGTTGGCACTGAATCTGTTGGCCAGTATGTTGGCAATATCTGTTGGCTGAGTATAGGAGGTATCATTGTGCAGTATCTCAGAACAAATCTGGGTATTGCCATGGATGTTAATGATATATCTATAAAAAGCTTTGTGATTGTTTTTAGTGACTGCCTCAATTCTGCCTTCATAGCTGGCTTTAGAGGATCAGATGAGGGATCTCAACTTTTTGTTGAGGCTAATAAGGGAGTTTTTCCCAGTCTTGGGACTTCACCTTTTTCTGCAACAGTTTCTTCCTTCTGTTGTAGAGCTTATTAATGGCAGGGGACCACCAGATTGGCTTTCTTTTTTTGGAGAAGCGCATCTTGGTTTTGTTGGGTATGGCTAGTTCCATGCATTTGTGTACATGTTCGTACAGTGCATTGGTGTATGATTTGGCAGTCTTGCAGCTATTTTCCATTGGCATGGGTGCTGTGAAGTTAGCCTCCTCTGTTTTTAGGAGTCCAAAGTTAGCTTTGGAGAGGTTTTTTTAAGGTGGTTACCTTTGCAGGGGGTGCTGGTGAGATGTGGATTCCCATGGTGATTAGTTTATGGTCAGGTCTGACCAGGGAGGGATTGACTATTGGTGTAGAGCAATGGTCGCCCATGTTAGTAATAACCAGGTCAAGGATGTTGCTTCCTCTAGTGGGGGTCAGAATCAGTTGGTCCAGGGCATTGGAACTGATGAATTCCAGTAATCGTCGGGCCAGTGTATTGGTGCTTGAGTAGTTTTATCAGCTGATGGAGGGGTAGTTGAAGTCTCCTAATAAGAGTGTTGGGTTGGACCTTGATAGATTCCAGGTGCTTAGGAAAGTGGAGTGAGAGTCTGGAGACATGGTTGGAGACCTATAGCAGGCTACAACCTGAATCGCCTTCTTACCCAATGTTAGTTGTACCTGAAGTATCTCAGATGCATTATGCTGGGCTACTAGTCTGGAGGTGTGCATATCCTTTATGAATATGGAGACACCGCCACCTTTGGAGCTTTGGTCCATGTTTCTGGGCCAAAAGGTGTGGAATGAGTTATAGGACAGAGTTATAGGTAGGCCATATGCATGGGGTTGCCTTCATCCAGGGCTTTGGTGACTGTCTCAAAGAAATCCACCAAGTTCAAGAAGCAGGATTTCCTTTTAATGATGCCAAACTTGGTTGAAATGAGCATTTGGATGTCTCCTATATCTTTGTTGAAAGGGTCCATGAGGATTTTTTCCATAGCCTTGCAGATTAGGCTGATCAGGCTTATGGGTCTATAGTTCCCAGGGTATGTGGAGGTGCCTCCTTTATGTAATGGGATAACAGTTGCTGTTTTCCATTTAGCAGGTACAAAACTAGTGCTTAGACTGTGGTTAAAAAGAACACCCAGCGGTGCAGCTCATTCCTGTTTTAATCTATTTAGAATGCAGCCTGGGATATTATCAGGTCCCACAGAGGCTGTTTTTTGCCTTTGAAAAGAGTGTTTATAACCTGCTCCTTGCTATAGATAGTAGGTGGAGGGCAGGTGGCAGGGATGCTTTAGGAGATATGTGGTGGGGGCCGGGGGAGAAGTTTTCACTGAACCTGTCAGGTAGCAGATTGGCTATTTCTGCTGGTTCAGTATATGTGGTGCCATTAATAACCAGTTCTGCGCACATCTGGGTTTTTCATTTAAGGTTTCTGACATACCTAGAGAAGGCCTTATGGATATCCTTAGTGAAGGAGGCTAATTTGTATTCATACTTAGCTTTAGAATTACCTATGAGGTGTCTTATTCACTTGTTTAAGCTGAGAAGGGGATGCTTCCAATTCAGAGGCTGTTCCTTTCTGCTCTTACACCGCAATTTCTTTCTCTTATTGTATAACCTATTAATAGTGGATGTCCACCAGGCAGGCTTGTTCTTTGTTGAGGATCTTGTTTTCATCCTGACAGGTACGGCTGAGTCAATACATTTGTAGAGATGCTTATACATGGCATTGATGTAAATCCCAGTATAAGTGCCCATGCCATCAGTGAGGGCAGGGGCTATGAAGCTTTTAATGCCATCATGTATTAGGTTGTAATTGGCTTTGGATAAGTTTTATAGTCTAGTTGCTGCTAATGGGTGGCCAGATGCATACCTCTCAAATGTCCAGATTTTTGCCGAATATCTAGATTTTTGCGTCATATTTTTGGTCTTTTCCTCATAATATTTGTGTTTTTCTGACAAATCAATGTGATGATCTAAGAATTAAAGTCACTAAATAATGACATGCATTTGAGTTTCAGAATTTATATCCTTCATAAAATGCATGCTAACATAAATCCTGTTATTCTAGCAACATTCTAAGTTTATAAGACCAGTATTTAAAATGTGTCTTTAATTTTGGACATTTGTCCCCCGTTTTGTTAGGCTTTTGTCCAGATTTCTTGCTCTAAGAGGTTGAAAGGTATGATCAGATGTCAATGTTACTTCTAATGAGATTGATTTATGATCAGAACTCACTATGGTTTCCAGACACATGGGGTGGTACAATGATCATCCATGTTAGTGAGCACCAGATCCAGAATGTTTGGGCCCTGTGTAGGGGTGTCAACCAATAGGTCCAGGGGACTGGAGTTGATGAAGTCCAAGAACCTTTGAGCAAATATGTTAGCACATGTATAATTTACCCAATCTGTGAATGGGTAGTTAAAGTCACCTAAAACCAGGGTGTTTCCTTGTATCTTGAGTGATTCATGTAGATTCAACTATGCAGTGTGGGTGTCCTGGTTCATGGATGGGGTCCTATAACTGAAAATAACCCAGAGAGGGGTCTTACCTACAGTCAATTGGACCTAGATTAGTTCAAGGGAATAATTTTGTTTAACCAATCTTTATATTCGATGAATATTGATACTCCACCTTCTTTAGTTCTTGGACTTTCAGTTTGTGGTCTGAATGTGTAGAAGGCATGATAAACCAGTATAGCTGGGGTGCTTTCCACAGCCTTAAACCAAGTCTCTGTTACAGCACAGATGTCAGCATCTTCTAAGGTGAAGGCTGCTTCCAGTGATTGCAGTTTTAGGTTTAGACTCCTAGCATTTAGCAGCATAACATTGAGGTTGCTTTTAAAATATATTTTTATGTCAGAAATGTTGTGACATTCTCTAAAAAAGACTCTATGGAGGAGGCAAGAGCCTTACCCAGTAACCAAAATCCCGGAGGTGACAGAGGAAGATCATCTGTGGTAAAGCAGAATGGTCTATCTACCATGTCATCCCAGGCTGACAGGTACTGGATCCCCTTAGAATGACACCAGAAGCTAAGCCAATAGCTGAAGTCAATCATTTTTTGTTTATATTGTGGTATCATTTTAGGTGAAGGTAGTATGCTGCTCAAGGCTAGGGACATACCTCCCTGAGACACATATTTAGAGAGCTCAGTCATGTCTCTCTTCATATAGTCCAGTGAATTACATCTCAAGTCATTCACACCAGCATGAATTATGACAGAGTCATAGCGGTACTTGTGGAGAGTGCAGGTGTGATCTGGCGGATCTTGGCACCTGACAGACAGCTGACTGTAACCTTCTCCTTGTCCAGCCTGGTGAGTGTGACATCTGTGTGCCTCACTACAGAGTTGCCTATGACCAAAAAATTTGGTTTAGATGTGCTTTGACTTTGGAGCTTGTTTAGTGAGACACTTGTGCTTATGTTTTTATGTGTATTGAAGTTTCCAGGGGTGGATGACTTCCTGAAGGACACTATCATACTGACAACACACCCCTAATAGAAGACTCAGTAGTCAGGGACTTCAGAAGATACACAGTAATCTAGCCTTTGACCATCGTGTGTCTACATTAATGCGGAAATCATTCTGTGCTGTGAAACTTATAAACAAAGGTATGGCATCTAGGTCCAAAGAAGTCGTTGTTCCACTGTTTTCAGCATTCATCAGACCAATAATTGAATACAATGCCCCATTTGGTATGTACCTAACCAGGCATATCCAACAATTGGAATGTTCACATGGGTTTCTCACTAAAATAATACAGAGTGTAAGTAACATGTTCTCTGAAGACCACCTGAAGGTTCTGTCCTTGTATTCTGTCTCTTACAGACTGTTTAAGAGATATCTATGCCTGGCAAACAAGGCATTGTCAGACCCCACTCTGCTGGACCTCCTGCATATCCACAAAACAAACAGCACCAGAATTACCCATTCTAAAGACTTAAACCTCACCTGTGATATAAATAGGACCTGCTGGACAGACAGGTATGTATCCCAGATATTACCCCTTCTCTGGAACAGACTCCCCATCCATGTAAAGCAGAGTTCCTCCTTAACCCAATTCGAGTGTAACTCGGACAATTGGATGGGGAACAGGAAATTCATCCCTGGTTTGGCACCTATGTCCATAATGGACACAGACAGCCTGTAAATGTTTAATCTCCCAGGCCTCTGCTTGTAAATCTTTCATCTCCAAAGCCTCTGCTTACAGTTATCAAGGGTAGTCGAACTTGTCAGAGATTTGGGATGCATGGCTAGGCTTAAAAAGGTCCTTGTGGTCATTAGCCTAGTGCACACCTATAATATTTAATACCATTTAGAGTATTATTGCTCTTGCAAACAATCTCTGTGTCTGTATCTTTTGATTTAGTGTGTAATGTTAAAGAGTGTGCCTGCGTGTTTTTTTTTTTTGGTATTTTTCAGAAAAAGTAGCCCCTTTACTTGTTCTCTGAATTATATGTGATATTATATGTGATATATGTGATAAAGCTTCTATTGGGCTGAGACTTCTTAGCCACAGGCAAATGTCTGCTTAATAAAAACAACTTCAGCTATTCTGCCAGTATTACTAAATTAGAGTTTTTGTGGCTTCCAATACAATGGTTATATGACAAAGCACGAAACAGGAAAAAAAGATTAGGACCTATGTAACAGAGAGACATAGATCGATCGATAGATACATTTTATTTTTATTTTATTTTACATTTATTAACCAGGGGTGTCTGACTGAGTTGAAAAGGTCCTTTTTCAGCAGATGCTCAAGGAGAAAAGCTCCACACAGAAAAGTAATTACAGATGCATTTAGATATTTAGACATGATCAGTATACACACAAATTACAATAGACATGTTTGTACAGTGGTAAGGAGCAATCAACAATTACAGTGGAGAGAAGAAACAAGAAAACATTAATTTAAAAATAAAGGTAATTAATAGATTTGTGGTGTACAGCTGAAATTTGCAACATAGGTAGAATACATACATAGTACATAGGTACAGTATAATACATTGTACATTAGCCAGTGTTTGTGAGTAAGAATGAAAACTGTTATCAACTGTGAACATTAAATGGATAAAAATGTGCACATCCAACGTATGATTATGTGGCTCCAGTAGAGATATTTTTATTTTATAATCATTTAGATGCAGACCCCCATAAGTTTATTTTAGCCTCCTGACATCTGATACAAATAGACTTGCCAGCAGTAACTGAAATAAATTATTTAAAGGTACTTTTTGCAATAAATGTCCTATAATCTAAATGGAACATCTTGAACTGTCTTTCAGTAAGCAAATATTTACCTATGACTTATGAGAAATCTTAGATTAAGCAAGAACTACCTTTTCCACTGTCTAATTGTGTTGAAAACCTACTGCTACAAAATGAAAGCTACTTTTGCTCATACTTTGTTTGATGACAACATGCAGGCAATTAAGCATATTTCTGACCTGTAGTTTTTAATGTTCAATGGCAAGACATCTGTGAAAGGAAGAAAATAATCAGAGATATATTAAATGGACATAATGCTGACTTGGAAAGTTAATGGGACCTTCATTTGTTTCTGAGAAAAATGACCCAAGTGCATTATCTGTTGCTATTTAATGAGTGCACTCATTTATATAGCGTCATAAAAGAATTTATCTTCAGAAGAGTGAAAGAATCGGAGATAATCTCAACAGCCAATAAACATACTCTCAACCTACATTTCTATCTCAAACATTATCCCGCAGTAAACTGCAGTCCTGTACGAAGTATAGCTTACCTTTCTCATATGTGTTTTTCCACATTACTTGCAAAGTTTCTTCATGTTTGGTCATTTCTTGGTGATGCAAAACTCAAGTTCAGGATATTTGACTTCTAGAAGGGAGATTGATAAATGTTTCTAGTACAGATTAATGTTGCATACTCAATAACTCTATTTTAAATAAGTGATTAGAACATGTATTTCTATTGAAAACATATTGAACCATCTATAACACGTCTGTAGGGAAGGGCATGTGTTGTTGGATTAATTGCATAACATGTAGTTATGAGATTAATGGTAAATAATTTTGAGTTAGTTATTCTTCATTGTCCACTGAGCTGAGTCAATAACCACACAGTATTGCCTTTTTGACCCATTATTAAGAATGCTACAAACAATATTAAAGATGTCACAATTATTTCACATATAACATATCAACAACAACCCTTAACCATTAAATCTTAAGCCAGTTTGTGCCACCAAGCTTGTTCCAGCTAACCTTTATTTGACCAGGGGCATGACCCAAGCTACCTAGGACCTGGTGGAAAACTCTAATTCTTCCTTTCCAACCCAAATAGCCCTTGGTACTGGCATCGGTCAAACTGACATCAACTGAAGGTAAGTTATGGCCGCTGAGTACCAACAGTGGGAAAAACAAGGGTGGAGAAGCCATAAAGTCACTGCCAACCCGACATGCCCCATGCCTTTCCTCCCTAGCCGGCCTCAAATCCAGATACCTGGGATATTTAAAGGAGGGGAAAGGTTAATTCTTCAAGTATTCCTCATTGATCATAATGATGTATAAATTAAATCAAAACCAAAATTGTTCAAATGTACATTGTCTGTGGCATAAAAATCAGAGTTCAATCTGCTGAGCTCTTTGTGATGGATTATCTGAAATCCTATCTGTCAAGCCACCCATGTATGTCTATGATTAATGAACCACCAGGACATCTCAATTGCTCTGGAACTCCTAGCTCCTCCCAGTGGATTCTCAGTATAATGGATGACCAAAACAAAACCATGTTGTGATACAGCATATGTAGAGTATGCATATCAGAAATTATTCTTCTAGGAGAATTTTCTTAGGAGGCTGGAACAAGTCATTACCCCTGAGGTAGATTACCAAAACCTTGCGCAAGGTTTCTTTGTTGTGAGCTGACACCAGAGCTCCCAAAATTGAAAGTATAGCAGGCTTGAGAAGCCAAATGAATGAACTGACCATTTGTTATGGTCTAACAAAACAGAGTACCCAGCTGGGCAGACCAACGCTTGGATTGCAGTTTCCTTGATGAAGAAATGTCCCAACATCTAGATAACCTCCTTTCCTGAAACAGAAATAAAGGTTAGTGCCTATAATGTATGATAAAAAGGCATCAGACACCCACCTTAAAGTTTTTTGCATTATCTTAGCAGAATGCCCCTCCATGGCCAGGTCAGAAATGCATCCGATTGTAAAAGAGTGAAATGAATACCCTTACAGATATGTACCTTGCCCCTCAATGGCCTTTCTCAGGAAGAGGTGATCTCTGCCAAACTAAGTGCCTGCCACCCTCCAGTGTGAAAACCGGGCCGGACCTAATGTTCTTGGGAGTGATCCTGTACATTAATCTGAACCAGTGAACTGGGCAAATGGCCAAGCCCTTCACCTTGTTTAGCTGTACTTGTTTCCATTATCTGATTGGCCTGTCTTGGATTTCTTCAACCATATCAGGATAAATTCCTTGTAAACGAGGTCCTCCCAACAAAGACAGTTTTCTAATTCACTGGCACCAAAGGCACTGGCATATAAAGATGCAAACAAAGCAGCCATTGTAGCAAAGGTGCAAAAATAGGGAACTGTGTTAAACAAGCCCCAAACAATGATGGTGAGAAGGTGTGTCCCTGTTGTATTCTTGGAATCATGAGAAGCCCCACAAATATTCTCCAAGCCCAGTGGCTGGATACTTACTGAAGACCCAAAAAATGTTCCAACCATCTTAAGCTGCTAAGTGAACCTATAGTATTTTGGGGAATCACCTAATGAGGATCTGGCCACCAGGAAGTGAAGGACCAATGATAGCCCCCAACATCTGTGACGGGAAGGCAATGCTGTGTCTTTCGGCTTTTCCCGGTTAGGGGTCGCCACAGCGGAACTCCGGTCTGCTAATGATTGGTAGTTAATTTTTACGTGCTGAGTTACCAGCCCTGATGCACAACCTTCAACGAAGGTACACCCATTCACGCATGTCTCCACGCAGAAGACGCTCTAACTGAGAATCGAACCATACAGCGTTTTACTGTGAGGCGACAATGCTACCGCAGCACCACCACTGCGGGTGACAGGAAGGCAATGACCTATAGAAAAGCCTGACTTGACAAATAATAGGCCTTACTGGTATTGTTGCTGCTACTCCTATCCAATTAACCAAACTTCCACAGGATTTGTCTTGGTCTTCAGACCTGCATGTTTGGTCAGCTGAAAAAACCTGGTGAACTGAAAACAGGAAAAACTATCAGCTATAGGGTTGTGTTGTCCAGGCACATGCACACTAAAGAAAGACAGATTCATTTCTAATTTCAATAAAACTAATAGTCTGATTACAGAGTGAAACCATTTGGACTGGGAGAACTGTTTGTTGATGGCATGGACAACTGCAGCATTGTCCAAGTAAATTACTATTCTACTGTTGTGTAATTTGTTCTTCCTTATCAAAACAGCAACTCAGGTAAGGAAGATTAACATGAAGGTACTATCCATCCTCCACTCTTCTGACCAAGAGTCAGGCAATTTTTCAGTGAATCAACTGCCTTGGAAGTATCCGCCCATACCAGACCCCTCAGCTGCATCTGTAAAAAGGTTAAAATGATGCAGATAAAACCCAAGGGGACTGCCAAAATGACGCACTATTGAATTGGTTCAGGAACATGAACCAGAGCCAGAGATCTTCCTTGACACCTCTGTTCAGATGGTTGCTGTAATGTCTGGGCTTGTCTCCTTTCAACAAGTCAGAAATTGGATGGAGGAAAGCCTTGCCAGGGGAGACTGCCCTGCAGGTAAAATTCAGTAGCCAGTGAAGCTGCAAAATTTCCCCTGTGGGAGCTTTGTTAACTGCCAAAAATTTCCAAAGCAGTTGCTGGATTTGCTGCAATTTATTCAGCAGATGTTTAAAAGAGGTATCAATGTCATGAACTTCTAGTCCCAAAAAGGTCAAGGGCCAACTCGGCCCTTCTGACTTGTCATTGGCAAGAGGTACTCCCAAATTATTGTACAGCTCTTTAAAGGCCAACATGCCCTGCACTGTCCCTTTCTATTCCTCACCTTCTATCAAAAAATCATCCGGGTAGTGGATCGTTGATTGAAGAGGTACTCTCTGTTGCCAACACCAATGCAAAGTTGGCATGGCAGTGTGAAAAAAAAGACTAAATGTCCAACTTGCACAGCCAAGGGCTGGAATAACCCAAAATGACAGTCACTTGATCCAAGGAAGAGTAACATATCTTGGTTTGATCTTTGCCGATAAAACTATTGACTGATGCATCCGCAGGGTGCAGTAAGGGTGAATCAGTCTGAATTCGCCATCCTGTTTCTTAGGAATTAGGCCAATGGGGGAAATGTTAAAAGCAGGCCAGGGAAGGGGGGAAATGGGCCAATTATTCTGCTGGCTGCTTGCTCTTTCTTTATTAACTTAGCTGTGTTTTCTTCATGCCCCTTAATGGATTAAAGACTTCTAACTAACTTGGAATACAAAGGTGCTGAAGAACCAATCATGAAACCTTTGCGGAAACTATCAAGGAGAGCAGAAGCTACCTCTTGGTCAGAATAGTCATTTCACAGCTGAGTCAATTTATCTAGTCAGATTGGGGAGTGGGACTGATGTGGAAAACCCCTGCAATATGCATTTCTGTAGCTTGCCTCTAGAAGAATTATCCCATCCACCCGCATGCCCTCCATCTAGGTGGGTTGAGGGAATGCCAAGCTTGTCCCTAACTACTATACCCAAGCACATGGAAGTAGGGTGACCTGGAAGCAGGATGACCTTTCCTACATCCTGAACACAAATGGGTGAACTTGCAAGCTGGTCAAAGGCACTTCCCATGGTTAAAAGCCCAGCAGAACTTTGTTTCCCCATTATTTCTACCAACATCGTCAATCCCAGTGGGTGGCCAAAGTATCTAATATGGTACTCAATCCAATTACAGGGTATCATAACTCCCACCTGAGGGACATGTTTATGGTTTTAGTTTCCTGAACTGCTGAACATAATTTTCCCAGCCTGAAACCCTTTGACATGGTGCACTTCCCTGATGGCCACCAAATATGTTTACAAGAGTAGAGCTTGGCTAGGATAATTTTCTATAATCACTCCCATGAACACCATGAAACATATTAACCAAGTGTCCCAGTTTTTAACCACTGCTGTGGCTGAGGCCTTTTTCACAATGGCTGCCAAGGCTGCCATCAAGTCCTTATTAAAAAAAAACATCAGTGTCCAAAATGCACTTTATTCCCTCAGTTTCCATTAGGTGTAATATCTACATGAATTCACCTTTGATGGTCTTTTCTTTAACTCTGGCAGGGCCATGATCCATAGTCTGGGACCCAGGAAAGATGGAAACTGATAGGTTCAATGTAGCCATGGGAGACAAATGCTGGGTAACAGAATTTTCTGGATGAGGCAGGAGATCCCTCCTCAAAGCACTGATGGTCTCAGATCCCCTCTGCATGCTGGATAGGGGTGGGAATGCATCCTGCCCCAAATCTGGCCCTCCTACCACCCTGGGAGAGAAAGCTGTTGTAGCACCAAAATTAATTTCTAAAGTTAGGTCAGACAGTCTAACCCTCCTGTCTTCTAGCAATGAATTGATACATTTATCCAAGCATTCCTCACGGGACTGGGATTTTTCACTAAACACTGCCCCTGGTGCCCTCCCTGTGTCATCATCTTCTATTTCTGATGGTGATTCTGATGTGAGTGGAAGTTTGACTTTTGGGCCTGAGCCAGGCGTGGGCCCATTCCACTGGCTTATCTTCAGAATTTGCTGCCATTCACTTCCTGCAGTTCTGCCCTTGTTCTACTGACTGTGCAGTCTCCAAGTTGAAAGCCAACATTTGCGCATCTTGAGATAGATAGATCTATCCTATCTATCCTTAAAAGTCTGGACCAGGATGAATACTACAAAATAGGGAGAGTTAGAAAAAAATAAATAAATAATAAACTGTTCAACTGCTGTTGAACATCCAAAATTCTGAAAAAGTGCCAAACTACCCTGCAAGCCTGGATGCCCTGCTGCTGCAGAGTTCTATAATGTAAATTCTTGACATGCTAAAAACCTTGATTAGGTTCACACCTAACCTGACAAAGAAATCCTGTGTAAAGGAGAATGAAATACTGCTACAGGCGTCTGGGATGTTTACACCTTTCACACAACACAGCTTATCTCAGCAACAAGAGCTATTACTTTACAAAGCTTTAATCCACCTGCTTACAGAGAAAATCACATCTACATAAATAAGCCTACAGCACAGATATGCTGCGAAAATAAACCCAACTGCCAAACTGCCAAATGCTTTCTATTGAAATAACTGATTCTCCACACATACCATCTACCCATACCAGCGACCTCCCACCATAAAACAACATGTAATAAAAAACACACACACATTTTATATTACATAAAAAACAGTAGACAGGTAGACATCTAAAAAGCACCCTAAAACAATTACTTAAGACATATTTGCTCATATTCCATTAGCAATGACCAAACCATGAAACATGGCTACAATTAAAATGCAAATCATAACAGATCTAACCCTCACAAAAGCATCCTGCCAGCCAGCCATCACAGAGGAAACATTCTTGCAGCCAAAGTGTACACAAGCCGTACGTAACATGCTGTACATCCAAAACAGAGTTGCCACCTAACAATTTCTTTGCTATGGACAATCCCTGAATTTTGAAAATATATTTTTTTGATATATTACATAAAACAGTCACTTTGCATCTGAAACACCTACTGCAATTAGAAATAGCACAAGCAATTCAAATGCTACAATGATAAGAACATCCATTAAAAATATATATATATTTTTTATTTGGAAAGCATTCTCTCCTACCTCTCCCACAACATCCCTAATGAAATCATCCTCCTTGGGAACGTGAATATAAACTGGGAAACATTCACCAGTCCTAACTCAAAATACCATATAAATCTATATGGCTTTTCACAACTTATCCCCCAGCCTACTCACACCAATAACACTCATTCTACCAGTACACTCATTGACTGGATTCTTGTCTCAAATCCCTCTAAATACCATAGTCCTGAAACGCTCTCTGACTCCCTGAGTGACCACTCTCCAGTAAAGGTACTTAGACATGCCTCCCACTTATCTAAACCACATAGATGTATAACCTGTCGTAAATTATCCAAATTCAACCCTGAAACTTTTAATAATCTCTTACTCGGAATAAATTGGAACTTCTTCACCCAGCTCCCACTTGATGAAGCAGTTCAAGCTTTTAACTCAACCTTCCTAAATATCTTAAACTCACTAGCCCCATTATGGAAAGTAAGGATAAAAGCTACCATGATGTCCCCTTAGCTATCTAAGAATGCTCACAGTCTCATGGCAGCCAGAGACTGAGCCTGGAAAACTTGGACCCAAACTTAACTACCAGCAGATCTGCAAAAGTATAAAGAAATGAGAAATAAGACAAAAATATTGATAAAGATAAAAAAAAACTTCTACTATAAACCTCCAGCTGCCCTAAAATCAGATCTAAAAAAATTCTGGAATGCCATAAACCAAATACTTCATCCTGGTAATCCTACTTCACTTAATCCATCTCCTGGCAAATCTCCCAGATAGACTGCTAACACCTTCAATGCCTATTTCATTCAGTCAATAACCAAACTTTTCAATTCTAATATAAAATACTTCAGTAACAATGTTCCAAATTGCTTGGAACCTCCACCCACACACAACTCTGCAAACTGCTTTTTCCTTAAAGCACTCCCTACTGCTTACATCAAAACCCTTCTTCCCAAACTAAAACCATGCTCTGTTTCTGTTGACAGTATCCCATCTTACTTTCTTCAGATTGCTGCTCCTTCTATTGCTTTGACAGTATCTATTTTAATCAACCGTTCCATCTCTGAAACTAAAGTACTTGCTATCTGGAAACAATTCTACACCATACCTATTCACAAAGGTGGCAATTCCACAGAACTCTCAAACTTCAGACCAATAGCTATCCTCTCCCTAAATGTATACATACACAAGTAATGCAATATCTTATGGAGGGCACACTCCTCACTACCACTCATTCAGACCCAAACATAGTACCACTACAGCTCTACTTTCCTTTCTCAACACCATTTCCATAGCTAGAGATAATCATAAACTTATCTCATCTCATGCTTATTCCTTGACCTCTCAAAAGCCTTCAACACTGTCTCACATCCTCTGCTACTGAATAAACTCTCTGATCTCAACTTCTCTACTACAACAATACATGGTTCTTCAGCTATCTCACTGACTGACAGCAATCAGAAAGATGGCACTCCTCACTATCATCTCCCCTTCCAGTGAAAATGGGTGTTCCCCAAGGATCCATCCTTGGACCACTACTTTTCAATATCTTCACCAACTCACTCTACTCCTCTTGTCCACAATCCTCATTAGTCCAGTATGCAGATGACTCCACAGTTATCACCATTGCTAACTCACCCTCTGAACTTCAACAGCTACCCAGTCTTCATTCAACTCTGTTTAACCCTGGCTTACCAATAATCAGCTAATCCTTAATCCCACCAAAAAAACTCTTACTCTTTCTCTCCAAAACTGTTACTCATATCAAATCTACTTTTCAAATAAAATCACTAAATCACACTCTCATAGTTGCTGACTCTAGTACTAAACTCCTTGGTGTAACCATTGATGATCAGCTAAAATTCGACCTCCATATAAATAGCTGTATCAGGAAAATCCATCAAAAACTAGGACTTCTCTACAGAAATAAAAAATTCCTAACCCCTGAATCTAGAACAACAATCACACATGCTTATCGTTTGTCATGCCTAACATACTGTTCCCAAATACTCACAAATCTTAACTCTACCTTACTTAGCAAACTTGAATCAACCTATCACAAAATAGCCAGATTTGGTGCACAACAAACCTACAAATCTCACCACTGTATCTCCCTCAAACATTTAAACTGGCTCGAATTACCACACCTCCTACTCCTCTCTCAGCTCCAAATTATACACTCCATTATTTATTCACATTCCTACTGTCCGGCACTAGGCACCATAATCTCCCACTATGTCCCATCCAGACTACTCAGGAGCTCCACCCAAGACCTTTTACAAATTTACAAGCCCAAGTCCAAAATAGAAGCAATTACATACAGGTACCATCCCTCTATTACTTGGAACAAACTCCCACAAGAAGTTAGATCACTTTCACATCCTAAAGTATTCCAATTAGCCGCTAAAGAGTACTTACAAAGTGACTGGATCTGTACCTGTTCTCAGCCTCCTTGGATATACCTTCACTAAACAACAAACCTAACCTCCTCTGCCTTACCATCATTTCTTCTCCTCTATACCAAAACTTTTACAACTTAAACTAGTCTACTTCATCATTTTTTACCTAACACTATCTCGTTTCTTTCTGATACAATATTCTTCATAACATTTTTATAGATAATTGTAACTGCATATATATGATAACTGTTCTACAAGTTTGATTATGAATGATTATAATGTTAACTGTGTTTGTAATGGTTATATTTTTTGTAACTATGTTTTAGAGCTTTTCTCCCTGGGCCTCTGCTGAAAAAGGGCTTTTGCTCAGTCAGACCATCCCAGTTAACAAATGTTAAATAAAATAAATAAAATAAATACAATTTCTAGTTCCTTCTCTGTGACACTACAGTGTGTGGCTCCATTAAAATGTATGCCCTCACACATGTTGCTCATATATAGAATCAACAAATAAGAACAAAAATAATGTCTAAAACAACTGAGCAAAGGAAACATGAGAAAAGCATATTCAGAAAGCAAAGGAGACTTTGGTCTCCTGGTTAAGGTTTTAAAGGAGACCAAGTTATTCAGTTACATGAGGTGTTAGGGTGGGGGTGACTTCTGTATACAAACAGCAAAACTGTCTCCAGCAGAGCAGGCATAAACAAATTGTGTAACCCCCAAGAAGACATGATCATGAAAACATAAAAAAAAATAATAAAAATAGCACTGATAAAATAACCTGCAACCAACATATTTATAAATGCATGCACAACACAGCCCTAGGTCACAGGATGCGCCACGCCTTTCAAACACTCAGTGCTAGAAACCCAGATAAAGCTTTAAACAATGGGGGAGAAAAGCCCCAGAAACAGGGACAGAGTGCAAACATTGCTCTGAAAAACTTCAAAAGACATGAGAATAACAGGACTTGTTTTAGCATGCATTTTTTGAAGGATATGAAGTCTGAATCTCAAGGCACATCTATAGTTAGTGATTTCAATCCCCAGCCAAGTGAATTGAACCACAGATTAGAGGCAAAAATCCAGACACTCTGAAAATCTGACAGATGACAGGCATGTGGTCTACACATATAAATATTCGTTCAGCGTTGTCTCTAATCTTTTTTTTTTTAATTTAAAACAGCCCATCCCCCATCCCAGTTAAAATATGAAAGAAGGTGTGGGGAGCATCAAAACAATGAAACGTCACTGTTGAACAAGGTGAGGCCATTAAGGCATACTCTTCCAAACATTTGCTGCCAGACCCCACCTTTGCAGGATTTCTCATGCCTGAGCCAATGATGAAACTGCCAAGAGGGGCCATACTGCTAATTTTAATAAGCTGAGCCATAGGACTGGCCCCTGACTCCCACTTGCGGACATCATGACTTATGGGTTACTCGCCCATGTATTTTCTCATTGACATAAGGTTTATTAGACTGCAATTATTTTGTATTTTCTCCTTGATGTAACATTTATCAGTGCCATGATTTTGCATTTTCTTGTTGGTGTAAGGTTTATTACAGTGCAATGATTTTCTATTTTGTTATTGATCTAAGGTTTATTAGAATGCCATGATTTTCTATTTTCTTGTTGAGGTAAGGTTTATTAGAATGCCATGGTTTTCTATTTTCATTTTTCATGATTTTCTATTTTCTTGTTGATGTAAGGTTTGTTAATGTTATAATTTTGTATTTTCTTGTTCATGTAAAGTTTATTAGAGTGACATAATATATTTTCTTGCTGATATTAAGTTTATTAAAGTGCAACGTTTTTGTTTGATTAACAATTTGCATTACTTATTCCTCTTTTAGCTGACCTTTATGCTGCATTATCGGTTTGATACTTTGGCAGTTTGAACAGTCAGATTTCATGACTTTTCTAAGGTTATGGCTAAGGTTTTATCAGTGCCCATTAGATGGATAAATATATTTATCTTAAAAATGCAAAAATATAAAACAGACTGTTAAAATATATAACAGAGTTGTATTATATATTTGTCTTTCTACTATTATCATCTCAAAATGCATAAAATTTTGCGACTGTTACAAGGTTCCAGAACTCCTTTAAATATTTTCATTTACAGCAGCAATATTGAATCATATTCAGAGTCAAGAGTCTGCTGGCCTTTTGGTGCACACAAACAAAATAGAAGAGACAGAGGACAGGTGCATGCATGATGTGAGATCTAATTTTACCCAAGGCCTTTGTGAGGAAATAGAGAATTCCAAAGATGGAAAAAAACCTGTATATCTATAACCCCACCAAACACTGGAATAAACTCCCACTTGACATCCGAAACACTAGATCCAAACTACTATTCAAAAACACTGCGAATAATCACTTTAGATAAATAAACTTTGCCTCTGTTATCAGCCCCCTGACTAACCTGTTTCTCCAGACCAACCATTCACTTCTTTTTCTCCTACAAGTACCCAACCCTACCACCATTCTAACTCTCTCACCCTTCTTCACTGCAAAAGCCTTCCCTACTTTCAACCCCAGCACTTTCCTTGTACTGGTTCCAATCTTCTCACCAGTAGAATGTTCAAAAACCACTTCTGCACTCTAATCTCTTCTCACTGCTGCTAAGTAACGTCCTTATTATTTTGTTTTCTCTATACTGTAAATACTTTTTTTCCTGTTTACCTACTACAGTATATATAGTTAGCTAACATTGTATATAATCTGTAAGCAGTTTTATGTATTGTGGACTCTCATTACGTTGTTATGTATCTTACTTGTGTACTTACATATGTTTGTAACTTTGGAGCTTTTCTCCCCACGTCTCCACTTAAAAAGGGCTTCGTCCCAGATGGACCAACCCAGTCAACAAATGTCAAATAAATAAATAAATAAAAATGTATAATGTTCAGTGTTCAATGTAGAAGAAATTCAAACTCAGGACTCCTAGGAGCCATTTAAGAGTTTGACAGCAGTTAGACCAGGTATATAAAGTGAATTTCTATACCATTTATCTAGCAAGAACTTGAAAAGTTTGACACTTCCAACTTCCCTTATATATTTAGGAAGAGAGTTCCATAATGATCCGGCTCTGTGATGATAATACCTGATATTAACTGAAGTTTTAACATCTGACAGGTTTATATATAAATTGTAATTCCTGGCATTGATACTATGCCCCAAAAATTTAACACCAAATTAGGCTGCTAATGCTTCATTCCTCATTTCTTAATGATTTTTACACAAGACTCAAGTCACCTCTTAAAAGCCTATTGCCAACCGAATGCAGAGAAAAATTCTATAATCTATCTTTATAACCTAGGATTTTCAATCCTGTCCCTTGCATAGAGACCATCTTCTGTATTTTCTAAAGTCTGGTTATTTGGCAAGTGTTACAACAACTGAAAGACCCACAGTATTCCATAATAAATTCATCATGAAGTTCTATGAGACAAAAATGTAAGGGGAAGTGTTTTTATAAGCTTTTATGTTATATGTGGATGTGTGTTCCTTTTGCTGTGTTTGAACATTGAATTATTTGTGTGTTGGAACTGCTGGTCTCCGGTGCCTAATTTTGGATTATTAGTTGCATTTTGGGCACTTTTCCCACATCTTTACTGTTTAATAGATTCCAATTAATTCCTGGAAGGTTAATATCCCTCCATGATTATATCATATCTTTGATAAAATAATTCACAGTTATTACCACACAACTTGTTATCATGCTGTTTTCCTGAGCTGGGGATTCTAAAGAAGATTCCTGCTCTCCAGTCATATTATCCTGACGTAATTTCACCATCAAAACTTCCAAGTCATCAGAATGAACAGTAGTGGAGACAAACTTTGTAGAGGCATATATAGATAGACCACCACATTTGTGGTTCAAATGATGTCTTTTAAACCCTTTAACATGCTGTGTAGTACAAAGGAGGATGTGAGTAAAGAGTGCTTTGTGTAAGAAGAGCTGGAACTAATAGGCACAGTGTATGATCTGCAAACTGGAGATGAGAATTTTCTGCACTAGCTGTTGTGGTAGTATGTGTCTAAGCCCTGGGAAGTATGTAATGATGGGATGATGTTTTTCAAAGGTTGTAACTGCATTAACTGGAATACTTTTCTCTTTTTGCCTTCATCTCCAAATGAGTACAAAATGAAAGATATAACAGTGTGGGTGCAAATCGATGAAGGTCTTCAGTTATACTCAAAAGAGCCTGTGTGATAAAAAAGTTATTAGTAGAATGGGTGGTTATTAAATAAAGGGATCATCCATTACCTTAGTGCCTTTGCATCTGATACTATAACTGATATTTTATCTGAGCTGATATTTTGCTTTCTAGCTTTTAGGTGCCCATTTATAAAAAAACTGAGGCATGTTGACTTGTCCCATCAGATCTACTACAATGAAACTATGTGTACTGCAGAATTTGTAACACACTTGAATCTTCAAACCATGTTTCAGCAATGACACAAGACACCAACATCTTCCAAGCAGGAAAAATCTTGTTGAGGCTTCTTGAATTAAAAAAAAAAATCCATCTTATCCCGATTTTTTAATTTGTGTATTTTTTATTTACTTTCTGCTGGACTTTGAAAAAGACTGCTCAGTACTTGCACTACCACAGAGCAGGGAAACAAGTAAAACTGGTCCATGAAAAAGCACTTGTTTTGCTTGCAAATCATACTCCAGGCTGGCAGGCAGTAATTTCCCAGGCATATAACACAATGCCTTAGTCACTGCCTTAATACCAACATTTTGTCATGGTATTTAGGTATCATAGAAAGGGAAGAGAGGATTTTGCAAAGCAGATATGTTTTCCCATACTTGCAGAGATGTTCAGTAATCATACCATATCCAAGAGCGAGAGGACCTCCTCAGGCTTCTCACTTTAGCATAAGCCATAATCATGGACATGTAACACCATGCAACAAACACAAATAAAAAGTGATTTACAACAGCTGGGAAATAAAATACTTAGTAGAACAATGCAATGTCATTGTCAGGCAGCATGCGTGTAATATTAATAACAGTCTTACTGCAAGTATCATACTGAATATGGAATTGGGGGCCTAAGAAGAAAAGGATTAAAAAATTGCAAGATCTGCAAGGGGCAAATAGAGGCATGTGTGATGAAAGGAGATACTGCCTGTCCAGATATCTGGAATTTTGTAAATAATTATATGTCATTGGTGACTATCAACATGATTTGTGTAAGATGCTTATGTTACAACTGTATTAGAACTGTATGTAATGTATATATCAAACTTGTTTGTATAGATGTGTTTTGAAAAGGGTTGGCAAAATGGTTGTGTTTAAAATGGATCCACAGAGTGTCGTGTGTGTGTGTGTGTGTGTGTGTGTGTGTGTGTGTGTGTGTGTGTGTGTGTGTGTGTGTGTGTGTATATACAAAACAAACTTTAAAGAGTATATGTGTCAGCTACTTCGGTGGGGACACAAAGCACTGGTTGGACAGAGAGGGTGGGTGCTGGAGGTTTTAGCCTGACCACTCAGCTCAGATCTCAACTCTATAGCTGTGCCAGTGGGAAGTCTTACTGGGGATCTGGAGAAAGAAGGAAAAAACAGCTCTGGACTGACTGTCGTCTCTTTCTGCTCTTAACGCAAATTTCACTTGAGGCAGAAAGCTGCATCTGGAAATACTGCGTGTTTACCTATCATTCTCCCAGTGTGTATGTCCCCCACTGTTGCCAGTGATGAGGATTGTGGCCCCTTGATTACTGGTTCAGTGTTGGGGCATCACAGCATGTGGCAAGAATAATAGCCTGAGACATCCTGCATCTTTAGGACCAAGCTGTTTAAAAGACAAGAAGTATAGGCTATAGTTTTATTTATTTTTCTTTCTTTTTTTCTCTCTTGCTTTCTCCTTTTTAGAAGAAAGGAAGATTGTGAAAATAGGAATGTGGAAAGGAAACTAAGTTATTAAAAGATCACATGGGTTGGATGGAGAGGGGAAGTACGTAGTTGGTGGACAAGGCTGGAGATTAGGTTGCTGATGGTAGTTGATAGAAAAGCTGCGGGGAAGATCTATGCTTTGAACCATGCAAATGAGCATACTGTTTGGGAGTGTTTAGCAGAGAAAAACGGATAAAGCAAAGGGAAGATAAAATGCCTGGAATAGTAGCAGTGGATGTCAGATGTAATATGCAATAAAACATACAGCAATACATTTCTTTGATGTAAGCAAATGTTGACTTCAGCTATTATATGTGAGACAGACTAGTTGGTAATAGTCAAGTCATGTTTATGAGCGTATGCTGTGAGAACAAAAAAAAAAAAACATGGATTTTATAGGCCCTTAGTCACATGCAATTCTATATTTTGGAGAAGGTACAGGTTCATATAAGCATGGGACATTTGTATTTTATGCTTTATTCCAGAGAGTTATTTTGCAAGATTTATTAGGTGTCTGTAAGACATCAGTGTTAAATGAAGCTCTTTTTTCAAAACTTTTATAAGAAGTATTCCATTAAACATTAGACAACCCTGTTATATTGCAGCCTAGAAAAACACAACTTTATGTTTTTGACACAAAAATATGTCACCAACATGCTTGGACTGACAATTCAACGTGAGTCATGTAACTCTGCTGACTATTTTAGTATGATCACGTTATGAACCGAAACAGTCAAAAGAAACTCCATTACTGAACAGAATGATAGTGCTTTCTCCTTTATAAAGTCTTTCATTGTGCATACCATGGATTTGCATTGCAGTGATTTTTCCTTAAATATTGGAATAGTTAAAGGATAAATTCAGTCTGCAGAAAGGTCAAAGGTTCAGTACCCTAAGGTGCATAATATACTTAACACGTGAAATTTGTAGGAAAGCAAAAAGCTCAACAGGAAATATCTGAAGGTGACATTTTAGATAGTGACAAAAACAGTTTGCTTGGGAAGCTTATAGTGAAGCTTGGATGATTTTTTTTTCTGGAACTACATTTGCTATGTTATGTGACTAGGTATCTGAAAGGATATCCACCGACCTGTGATCAGGAAATGAGATTAGTGCATCAATGATGGAAAACTGCAGTGAGGTTAAAACGTGTCAAACATATGGAGAGGAGCAAATGTTGAAGATGTTGGGATGAAATGGTGGGTGATTTACCCATGCAGTGATGGTGTGTGTGTGTGTGTGTGTGTGTGTGTGTGTGTGTGTGTGTGTGTGTGTGTGTGTGTGTGTGTCAACAAGTAAATATTAGGATACATAGGTTCATAGGTGGGTACTAAGCTATTGGCCCTAGGGCCTATATAAGCCTAGCCAAAAAGGTACCCTGGCTTTTGCCACCCAAGAAAATTATTTTCCTGTGCACCTGTTGAGCAGAGCCACAGAGATGATCCCTGGGGTGAATTTCCTATTTCCCATCCAATCATAGTTTGTTCCATGTGTGTGTGTGTGTGTGTGTGTGTGTGTGTGTGTGTGTGTGTGTGTGTGTGTGTGTGTGTGTGTGTCAAAAGACTATGGAAGTCAGCAAGTAAATATTAGGATACATAGGTTCATAGGTTCATAGGTAGGTACTAAGCTACTGGCCCTAGGGCCTATATAAGCCTAGCCAAAAAGGTACCCTGGCTTTTGCCACCCAAGAAAATTATTTTCCTGTGCACCTGTCGAGCAGAGCCACAGAGATGATCCCTGGGGTGAATTTCCTATTTCCCATCCAATCATCAAGATTCCTCTTGAAGAGTGCTAATGAGGAGCTTTGTTTGATATGGATAGGTAGTTTGTTCCATGGCTTTGACACCAGACATCTGTCTCTGTGAGGTCCTTTTGTAGGATGTCCACATCATTAGGAGTTTCAATTATGGCTCCTAGTTTGCAGTCATCTGTGAACTTCATTAGCCAAAGACCTTCTGTGTTAGACTGTACTTCAGAAAAGTAGATACCAAACAGGAGAGGACCCAGGACTGAACCCTGCTGCACTCCACTTGTCACTGATCTAAAGTCGGATTTGGAGTCTGCTACTTTCACAGTGTGGGTTCTGTCAGTGAGCCAGTTGGCAACCCATCTTGTGACATAGGGATTTATACCTAGTTTAGTGAGTTTATCTATAATTCCAGAGTGGGGAATGGTGTCAAAATCCTTGGCGAGATCTAGATAGGATGTGTGAACCACCTTACCCTCATCTAAGGCTTTGGTGACTGCTTCAAAGAAGTCTATCAGGTTTAGGAGACATGATCTATCTTTTACAAACCTGAACTGGGTGAGGTCCAGAGTTTGGAGATTACCACTGTCTTTGTGTATAAGATCCATGATGATACGTTCCATGGCCTTGCAAACCAGGCTCATTAGGCTAATGGGGCGGTAGTTACCGGGGTCTGTGGTGGCTCCCCCTTTGTGGAGTGGGATGACCATTGCTATGCACCATTCAGTGGGCACAAAGCCTGAGGTGAGGCTATGATTGAACATAGTGCTTAGGTGGAGTGCCAGTTTATTCTGCAGTTCATGTAGAATGCAGCCTGGGATGTTGTCAGGTCCCATGGATGCTGTGTTCTTGTCTTTGGAGAGTGCGGCTTTTACCTGAGCAGCCGTGATTACAGGAACTTTGCATTCTTCCGGTATAGAGATGGGCCCTTTAGGGGGTGAGAGGGGGGTAAAGTTAGCACTAAACCTATCTGCCAGGATGTTGGCAATATCAGTTGTATCTGTATATTTAGTGCCATTGTGCTGTACCTCAGAGCAGCTCTGAGTGTTGCCATTGATATTCTTGACATAGCTATAGAATGCTTTGTGGTTGTCTTTAGAATCAGTGACGATTTTGTTTTCATGACAAGCTTTGGAGGATTTTATGAGGGACCTCAGCTTCTTACTGAGGCTGACCAGGGAGTTCCTCCAATCATGGGATTTTACTCTTTTTTGCAACAGTTTCTTTCTTCTGTTGTAGAGTTTGTTTATGGCAGGGGACCACCAGATTGGCTTCCTTTTTTTGGAGGATAGCATCTTGGTTCTGTTAGGGATAGCACGATCTATGTACTTGTGTAAGTGCTTATAAAGTGCATTTGTGTAGGCTTCAGCAGTCATGCCTCTATTGTCCATCTGCATGGGTGTCGTGAAGTTTGCTGCTTCTGTCTTAAGAATTGTGAAGTTGGCTTTGGATAAATTTTTTATGGTGGTTTTCCTAATGGGGGGTTGGGAGCGAAATGTGGATGTCTAGGGTGATTAGCTTGTGGTCGGATCTGACCAACAAGGAAATGACCTCTGATGTTGCCCATGTTGGCAATGACCAGGTCTAGTATATTGCTGCCCCTAGTGAGGATGTGGATAAGTTGATCTAAGGCATTGGAATTGATAAATTCCAGAAAACGTTGAGCAAAAGAGTTGATACATGAGTAATTTTCCTAGTTAATGGTGGGGTAGTTGAAATCGCCCATTATTAGGGTGTTAGGTTGTACCCTAATATTTTCCAGTGTATCAAGAAATGAGGAGTGGGAATCCTGGGGCATGGTGGGGGATCTGTAGCAAGTTACAATTTGGATTGTAGTCTTGCCCAGAGTTAGTTGCACTTGGATAATCTTGGATGCATTATGCTGAGCAACTAGCCTGGAGGTGTGGATATCCTTAATGCATATGGACACACCTCCGCCTTTAGTGTTTTGGTCCAGGTTGGTGGCCAAAAGGTGTGGTATGAATTATATCTTGGTAATGCAGCGGTGCTCTCTGGAGCCTTGAACCAGGTCTCTGTCACTGCACAGATGTCAATGTTCTCCATTTTAAGGAGTGCATCGAGTGAATGCATTTTGAAGTTTAGACTTCTAGCATTGAGTAGCATTACCCTCAGATTTTGCTTGCTTGTACCTGTTAAGGTGGTGAATTTGTCATTTGAACCTTGCCTAAAAAAGGCAGTATAGGGGTGGCAAGAGCCTTAGCCAGTATCCAGAATCCCAAGGGTGACAGGTGCAGGCCATCTCTGGCAAAGCATTGTGGTCTGTCGATCATGTCATCCCAGGCAGACAGGTACTGGATCCCCTAAGAATGACAACAGAAACTTAGCCAATTGTTGAAGTCAGTCATTTTGACCTTGTACTGTGGTATCATTCTTGGTGATGGCTGGATGCTACTCAGGGCTAGGGTCATACCTGCCTGGGCTACAAGACTGGAGAGCTCCTCCATGTCTTTTTTCATGTAGTCCAGGGAGGTACATCTCAGGTCATTCACACCAACATGGACAATGCCAGAGTCATATTTGTACTTGTTGTGGAGTGATCTGTGTGCGTGCATTATGTGGCAGATCCGGGCACCTGACAGGCAGCTGACAGTAACTTTCTCCTTGTTTAGCCTGGTGAGTGGAACATCAGTGTGCCTGACTATAGAGTCACCAGTGACTAGAGTGTTGGGTACATTGTCATGCCTTATGAGCTATGGTTGAGTGGCACACTGTGTTTGTGGGCTATGTGTCATTTGGGTTGTGTTGGGGGGGTGGAGGTTGCTTGTATTTCTGCTTTGGAGGTCTCTGTTGCTTGAGCAGATTTTTATTGAGAGCCTCTGTGAATGTAGGCGTGTGTTTCATGTTTCTATGTGTGTGTTTTGGTGGTGTAGGTTTTGAGGGACTATGTGATGAGTGTAGTGTGGTGCAAGTATTTACCTTCTCCTCTTGACTGTCTAGTCCAGTCTTGGGTGAAGAAAGCATTGCTTCCAGTTTGGCTATATAAGTGCATCGCTCACAGGTTGTAGTGTTGGGTGGTAGGAGGAGAGGGTTGTCTCTGACATGAGGCAATTGCTGCATTGCTCCAAGATGCCCAGATTCATCAGGTTAGACAGGAGAAAACACCGGGAGCTGACCCTTAGAAATACCTGGATAGGTGCTTATTTATTAAGTACTAAAAACTGTTTTCCTCTAGACAAGTGAAGAAAGTTGAGTGCTGTAGTAATTTGCAGCTTATTTAGTGCTTACGATGAGTTCTGAACAAGTGCTGAGCTCAAAGAAACAGATGTTAGTGCTAAAACAAAAAAACTGGCTCATTCTAAGGGAAAATTTGAAGAGCAGACTTTATGGCGCTGGGAACAGTTTAACCCTAGCTAAGCGATGATACATAAATTGTATTTTTTTTCTTTTTTTTTTAATATAACAGTAGCAAATGAGCAAACTGATTTAAACAAATTAACCAATTAACCAATAAAAAGCTAATAATTGAGCCCCGTTCCAGCAGTCTCCGATCAGACAAGTTCTAACTGCACACTCCTGCCACTAGAGTGCAGGAGAACCTTCTCCAAAAAAAGATGGTCTGGATTAGTGCTCAAGTTATACAAACAAAGCTAAATTCAGCAGGTCTGAATTTAGTCTATGCCACAGCAAACAAGGCATACCAATTTCAGAAAGAAACAGTACATTATTTTTTATTTATTTATTTATTGACATTTGTTAACCAGGTTTGTCCAAATGGGCTTGTAGCCCATTTTCAGTTGAGAGCCGAGGAGAAAAGCTCCAGTAGTACATTTTAAACAAGTACAATTTTAAACACTATTGATATAATAGCAGTTATAGCAAAAAGATTCACATATGTTGGGTTACATGCATAAAGTTAAAGTTGCATTAAAAAGAAGCTAAGTTACAATTTTACATCAATATAGTTCAATAGGTCAACAATAAAAAAAATTTGTTTGCGTAAAATTATGCAAATACATAGTAGGCACATTGGAGAGAGAGGTGTAATGAGATATTAAGTATGGTCCTTTTGAGGGTGCATAAAGGGAAGGAAGACTAGGTAGGGTCATGGCAAGGGCAGGTTCTGGAATTGAGAAAATAAGCTTTTAGTTCATTTTTAAAGTGTGAGGTGTGGGAGATTGAACGTAAGTCAAGGGGAAGTTTGTTCCAAGCATGGGCAAGGGATTGTTTGCAGAGTAGTTTGCCTACTGACCTTTTTGGGTGGTAGATATCAAGTAATTGTTGGTTAGAAGTACGAAGGGTCCGGGATGGGATGTAGATTGAGACTAAGGAAGATAGAGATGGACAGAAGGAGGATTTATAAAGAATAGAGTGTAGCATATGAAACTGATAAGATAGCAGAAACTGGGGAAGTTCAAGCCATTGTAGAGAGTTTAAAGAAATGCAGTGGTGTGAGTTGTATGGGGAGTTAGTAATGCATCTGGCTATTTTATGGTAAGTCCGTTGGAGTTTGTTTAGAGTGGAGGCCTGGATATTGGTAAGAACTGGGGCGGCGTATAAGAGGGAGGGGAGGAGGAGTGCCTGGCTCAGGGTAAGTCTAGATTCAGGGGTTAGGAATTGTTTGTTCCGATATAGCAGACCTAGTTTCTGGTTTGTTTTATTTATACATTGAAGTATGTGTAGGTTGAACTTTAGTTCATCATCGATAATGACCCCTAGGAGTTTTGTGTGGGTGTCAGGTTGGATAGTTGTATTGTTAGAAGATGTAATAAAAAGGAGGTTTTGTGATGAGAAAGAGAACGGGGAAGGAAAAGTAGGAGTTTGGTCTTTTTGGGATTTAGGATCAATAGGTTGTGAGAGAGCCATTGTTCAGTGGATAGTAGGGCCTGTTGGGTCAGGGAGTGTAGTTCAGGAATGTTATTTGAGATGGATATAAGTGTGGAGTTGTCAGCATACTGAATAAGGGAGGATTCTTTGCATGAGGTGTAAAGATCATTGGTGAAGATATTAAACAAAAGGGGTCCCAAGATGGAGCCTTGGGGAACACCAGTGGAGATGGGAAGGAAAGGTGAGGAGGATGAGAGCCATTTTACAGATTGTTCCCTGCCAGATAGGTAACTATTAAACCAAGCAAGTGCAGGCAGGAAAGATGGAGATTTGTGAGTTTGGATAGTAGTAGAGGATGAGAGACAGTATTGAAGGCTTTGGAGAGATATAGGAAGAGACAGGAAATGAGTTTATTGTTGTCTAAGGCCTCTGCAATGATATGAGTGAAGGAGCGGAGGGCAGTGGTGGTGCTGTAGTGAGGATGAAATCCATGTTGGGTAGGGGTAAGTAAGTGGTGTGTGAGGAGGTGATTGAGAAGCTGTGAGTGAATACATTTTTCTAATATCTTGGAGACGGGGGCAGAATGGCAATGGGTCAGTAGATTGAGGGGTCAGTGGAGTTTCCACCTTTATGAAGAGAGATAGTGAAGAAAGATTTCCAAAGGGTGGGGACTGTTGATTCCAGAATATATTGATTAATTAGTATAGATATAGGATAGGAAATTGAGTCAGCAGCAAGTTTGAGGAATGTAGAGATAGATTGTCAGTGGAAGGAGAGCAAGGTTTTAGCCTGAGTAGTAGAGATTTGATGTAAGTAATGGGAACTGGCTCAAAAGAAAACAAAGTTGTGTTAGTGGGACTTGGAGGGGTGGGTGTCGAAGTAGAGTTTGGCTTAGAGGTTATCAGATTTTGGATGGAAGAAATAAAGTGTTTATTTAGGAGGGTAGCTGTTTCCTGAGAGGAAGAGTTAGGGTATGGGGAGGGATTACAGGGCTTTCCAGGATAGAGGATGTTGTTGAGAGATGACCAAAATTTTCAAGGATTGGATTTGTTGTTAAGCTGAGCAGAGCTATAGTATAACTTTTTGTCATTAGTTGTATTTGTTTTGCAAGGTTCCTCAGTTGCCTGTATTTTTGAAGAAAAGGTAGTTGTTTAGTTTTAGTCCAGGTTTTCCAAGCACAATCTTTTTGTTTCATAAGAGACCTAGTCTCTTTGGAGAGCCAGGGAGCATGATTTGATTTTACTCTGATCTTCCTAGAGGAAGCTAAGGAGTTCAGAGTATTCCTGAAGATGCTATTGAAAGTGCTTGCAGCATAGTTTAGGGGGGAGGTGTTTTAGGATGGACCAATCTATGTTGTGGAGAATGGAGTTAAATGGGGATGAATTGAAAGTCGATAGTTTTTGACAGTCTTTGATAATTTGGGGTTTAGGAATATGGGAGTAGTGTCTTAAGATGGTGGTAGGGAGATGATCACTGAGGGAGTTAGGTAAGGTGGTGGGATTTTGGTATTGGTTGGGGGAATTGGTAAGGATCCAGTCTATGATGGAGCTGGAAGTGGAATTTTTATGGAAGCGAGTGGGAGATGTTATAAGTTGGTGGAAGTCGTGTAGGTGGATACTGAGTTGGGGGGAGTCAGTTGTGAGTTTGGACCAATCAATGTTGACATCACCAAGGATAAGTGTCTCATATGGTTTGTTGTGGGAGAACCAGGATAGAATGTTTTCAAGAATGGGCAGATTGCCACCAGGAAGAAGGTAGATAGAGGCAATTACAAGTTTTTTGTGGGGATTCAGATGGCAGTTAAGAATGATGATTTCAGCTGTGAGGAATTGGGGAAGGGTATGGTGAGAGGTTAAAGTTGTTTGAGTAGAGGATGGTCACACCACCACATTTTTTTACAGGTCTATCAGATCGGAAGATATTTTAACCTGGTGGGAGTATTTCACTATTTCAGATTTGTGGCTTGAGCCAGGTTTCAGATAGGGAGAGGATGTGAGGGATATTGAGAGTTATCCATGAGTGCAGCTCAGTGACTTTATTTGCTAGACTCTGAATATTCAATGAGTAAATAGTTAAGTATTTGGATGGAGATGATTGTTGTGACTGAGGTTGGTGACTGTTAGAGGAGTAAGATGGGGGCAGTGTAGAAGTAGTTTTGGGGAGAAAAGAGGGGCCAGGGTTAGGATGGATATCTCCAGAGCAAAGTAGGTTTTTAGTGAGGAGAGAGTGTGTAGTAGATGCTAGATAGAATTTGTATAGTTTTGACTTAGCTTTGTGGGAAGGTTTAAAAACCTGTATTATGGATAGTTTATATAGACATGAGGTAGAGGTAGTAAAGAGATTAGGGGAGATAGCAAAAGATGAAGTAGTTGGATATATGTTGTATGAGTGAGAAGTTAGTGAACATAGGAGTGGATCAGAGAGATTTGAGTGGTAAGAGGTGGAGATAGAGAGAATAAGGAGTAGTGTAGAAGATATTAGAAAATAATACATGTTGGAATAAAATATGGTCAGATAGAGTAGGTAGAGACAGTGGTATAGCGGAAGTGGTGTTGACAAGATTGACAGATTAGTAAGGTGGTTGTGGCAATAGGCAGGAAGTGGAATTGTAGTGGCTAGTGAGACAGGAAGGGGAGGGATAGTTAGGTATAAAGGTAATTGTAATGGGGGTGGGTGAGAATGGGGGTAGGGTAGAAGAGCAAAGTGAGCCCGAGCGTAGGGAGGGCGAACAGAGCGGGGCTAGCACCCTGGTCAAGATGAAGTCATAGAAACAATCAGAAAAAGATAGTGAAAAACTAGCTTGAGAGACAAGGATATAACGTTTCTAAAGGTATAGTCACCAGAAATAAAATAAAAAAAATATATATGGGAGCAGAAGTAAGCTTACAAAAGGACACTGGCCTCAAGCTATACAAGTAGATTTACTTCAAGCAAACCCAGTGCTGTATGGTTAAAATAAGCTACAATAGAGAGAGGCTTTGGAGGGGAGAAAGAGGTATTACTAGCAGCTAAAAGCAGGGCAAAAAATAAAAAAAAAACAATATGTAAGAGTCTGAAGACAGTAAAATAGGGCAGGTGCACTAGGAAAGGCAGTTATGAGTGCTTCTAGAAATGAATTCAGGAAAGAGTAAAGTGCAGAACATGAGAATATACACAGAAACAGTATGAGGATAGTGGGTAACCAAAGAGAAAGGATAGGAGTTGCTGGTGTCTGCTTTTCGTGGCGACTAGCAAAAAAAAAAACACTGTAATTTCTTGTTTTGCTTATAAAGTCTAGCATTAATTAAAAGATTAGCTTATATAGTAGTTATTTACTGAGACACATACTTCAGTGGTATTATTTTAAGCTTAAAATGGTGGCTTCTGGACCAATGGTTAGAGTTGCAGGGTATCTGTTAAGGTCCACAAACCTGTGTTGCCTGTACTGTGGCCAGGAGAAAACCACAGGGAAAAATCCACTAGGGCTATAAAAACAGAGAGTTGTATAATTCAAATGTAACTGGAAACGTACACATTTTAGAGTGGATAAATCTGATAATGACTCCCTGCTTGATATTTTACTAACCATTATCACCAATCAGTATAACATTGCCAACATTTGTTCTATCTCCCTTAGTTTCCCCTGCCCTATACTATCATTTTTTTAAATCCCTCACAAATAACATTTGACTGCTCCTTTCCTCTCTCCTGGGAAAATAACATTGTACTTTGTTTTACTTCTGTTAACTAGATTTATATTTACTTTATCACAAACTCCATGATGCTTTTGCATGATTTAAGAATATCCTGTTTGCTATGAAAATACATAGCCTCAGCTCTCTCTCTAAATCTCAAACAATTCATGCATTTATAGCACAATGTATGGCATCCTTGGAAGTCTTCTAACTATTACTACCAATGCCAGCAATTCAAAAATAAAGGAATTGCATGCAAAACTACTTCAAAACAAACCAGAAAATTGTCTTTCAAATCTCAAAACTAATGACGAGAGAAATAAACTCCATCCTTGATTAAAGTCCTACTCACCTTCTCAATCTCCAGACCCATTACTGATGATATTTTGAACAGTTTTCTTTAGATCATCTTCCAAATCTCTCCCTCTCCCCTCACAACCTCCTGCCCTACCAATCTGGCAAGCACTCCCATCTCCTCCCTGTGAGGAAGACTACATATGTCTCAATATGACCCCTGTCCATCTTCCTCTGTTAAGTTCAGCTCGTCCAATTGCACTGTGCAGCTTAAGTCTCCTCTTACTTGTCCTGCCCTTCAACATGTATATTTAACCTTATCCTTCCTAGTGGCACAGAAGGCAGCAACATTCACACCCATGCCAAAGTTCCCAGTCAAACCAAATCAGAGCACTCTACACCTATTGCGCTATAGGCATTTATGTTGATGTTGCAACAGCAGTTTGTTTTACTGCCATTAGACTGAAAAAAATTATGCTGAAACACTTTTCAGCAATTCTCAAAAATATTTTTTGCCCCCTGCATTCCTTGATGTGGGCAAATAACATCCCATGCCTCACAAATTATATATACCTACTCTGAGGTTGCACAACAGTGGAGAAAAGGGAAAACTCCAGCATCATCATAAGGTGTTTTAGCACAATGTCTTCAATCTATCAGCATTCAATGAAACAGCTGTCAGTAGACTGACTGCAATCTGCCCATAGCCTCCCTTTAGCCAAGATTCGTGAAAAAATAATCAATATAGAAAATTCTTGAGAACTTACTTCATCTTTGTAACCTACCAATGTACAAGATGGCATTAATCTATCATTTAATGCTAACCCTACTTGGTAAATGGCCACACACCTCATAACTGCTAATATTGACAAAAGACAACATATAGCTACTGATTTCATTGGCTTAAACTGCACATTTTATATGGCTAGCTACAAAGATCTTCTTGCTAAATTTGCTTAACTGGGATTTCCCATCTCTCACTCACTTTGCTTCACTCTTGCTGTAATTGATCATATAATTTCAGTACAATATGAATTTACCTACTCTGATTTCAACACAAGAACATCTGGAGCACTTCAAGGCTCTATTCCTGGTCTCATACTCTTTTTTTATTCCTCATTTGTCAGTGACATACTCTGACCTTTAAAACTTCTATTTCTTGTGCAAGCAACTTCTTCTAAAAGAAGGCAAATATTAACTCTATATAATTCACTTTACAAAATCATCTTACCATCTGTTTTTCTTCACAAAAAATAGGTGCTAAAACACAAACTGTACTCCTTGGCTCCCATCAGAGACTGTCTGCTAACACCCCTATTTATTTAAATGACCCTTTTGAAAATAGTGTGCCACAGACAGATTTTAAAAGTACTTTGGCCTAGTCTTAGACAGACCCTTAATTGTCCATGAGTGCAGCTTTGTACCGGGAGCATGAGACAAGATACCACAAGTCCCTACACTTAGAAAATGAAAGTGCAATTCTGCTAGAGTAACAGTAAATTCTGAAACTTGTTACGCTTTTAAAAAGCATTTTGGGTGTTTGTATTATGGTTTCATAAATTCTCCCATATGCACTTGAACTTGTGTTGTTATGAGTATCACAGCTATGATTCCTGAACTTTCAATGATCACCTCATCATAAACTGAAACCAGTTCTAAACGTCCTTCTGTGATCCAGACTGTTATAAATTTGACAGGTATCTTACCCATGATTTTCAATATGTCATAACCAAGTCCATTTTATACCCATTCCTGAAAATGTGTTTCCTCCCATCTCATGAACTGCCTTCATTTTACAAAAGACACAAAACAAATTCTACAGATTGATTTACCTCTCTTACTGACATACTCCTTACCGTTTACTTCTGTTGTCCACTAAAACTTTGGACTGGATTCAACAAAGCCTACATGGTGCGCTAAAACAGTGTGCATGTCCCCACACAAAACTGGTAAACACTGTAGCATGCTAATTACAGCAGCTGAATTGTATGTTAATCAACCAATCCAAGATGGAGGAGCTATTTAACAACCTATAAAGCAATCATGTACACTCAGATTCCAAAACCTGTTGGAATACAGCAACAGAAACTACTCTACACAGAGAGAATGTTAGGGGCTGCTGTTGTTCTTCTGCATGTGTATGTGCAACAGGCCCAAGTCTATACTGCTGCTGCCAATAGACCTCCACCAAGAAAAGAAGGGCATTTAGACCCCATTTAACTTTTCATGGTCTGCATGAAGTGGAAATAGTCAGTGTGGATAGAGACACACTACAGGAACTCTGCAACTTTTGTCATCTGTCATCCTCAACTTACAGTAAGGGGAATCCAAGGGGAATCAATACCTGTGGAACCATAGAATGTTAGCTACAGGGAATATGCTGGAGGTGTCACAGGCAGCAGCATCCAGGATCCTACATCAATTCCTGAATGCTCTGCTGCAGCACCACAGTGACTACATACAACTATGTAGGACTTCTACCCTAAAGTCCTGGGTGCCATAGATTGCACACACATTGAGATCAAAGCACCAATCGGGGAACAGGGAATGGCGTACATAAACAGAAAGGGTTTCAACTACCTGGTCATGTGTAATGCTAAGGGAATAGTTCTGAATGTGTGTGCAGGTAACCCTGGCAGTTACCACGACTCCCATATCTAGTAGAACTCTAAACTCTACCACAGGTTTTATAGGGGGTTATCCCACAAGGTCATTTACTGAATGATTCAGGGTATGCTCCCAAACCACAGCTGATGACACCAGAAATGCACACACACCCAGAGAAGAAGGCTATAATGAGGCACACACTCAAATAAGACATATCATAGAGAGAGAGTGTGTTTGGGCTGCTGAAGTCACAGTTCTGGTTCCTAGATACATCAGGGGGAGCCTTGTAGTGCAGTGTCAGTACTTGTGCTGAAAGTTTCACTGTCTGTGCTTTACTTCACAATATTATCCTGAGAAAATAGCTTCAACAGGAGCACCAGAAGGAAGAGGCACACATCCCACCACCACTGGCAAGGTCACTACAGCTACAAGTAGCTGAGGAGTTAGAGGAGGACCTACCAGCTGCTGTGGGTGTTGGTAGATGTAGATGTGCACAATATGCCCTTGCCCAGGCCAAGAGGCAATGGATAGCACACATGCTCATCACCTAAGGGGGTACAACTTTTATCCTGTGGACATATATATATATATATATATATATATATATATATATATATATATATATATATATATATATATATAGTAAGATTGATGCGAGGCAATGCTCATAACCTTTACTTACCCATGTAATAGTTGTGTACTGCTAGCATTGCACAGAGTCAGCCCCAAATTAAAACACTTGTAACTGCCAGACTATCAAGGTAAGTTTTGAATCTGTAAGAATACAAATGAATTTCAGATCCTTGCATACTGTCGCTTGCTAATGTACCTAAGTAAAAGGTGTGTGAGTTTTACAGCAATGACATCAATATGTGACAGGACTGACTTATGTCAATAAATGTGTGCTCTTTATCAACTAATAGACCTCATGCATCAAAGATACACACAATACAAAAACCTGCATGAATGCAGTACAATTTTTAAAAAGACATCACGGACACATATATACTAGGCACTCAGTCAGCTATCCACCCTGTGCATCAGACAAAAGACGTATGTATCCCTGAATCCAAAAGATAGAATCAAGGCTATGGCACAGTTATCATCATTTGCACAGGGTGTTGTTTGGGGGGACAGGAAGCCAAGGCTGACACAAAAGGTAGTGAGTGTGTGTGAGTAAGACAGACAGTCAGGCAGAAATTTAGATAAATTATCAAACGGCCACTGAGAGAGAATGAACTGCAAGCCTCATGAATGAACCATGTACCTGGTATGTGTATGTGTCTGTATGGGCATTAAAGATTAAATGTGTGTGTGAGTGTCTGCAAGAACACAGTCAAGCTATGTGCTAGCTCTACATCCTGACATGTCTGACAGGAGTTAGCCATGTATGGTAGAGGTAACAGTTCATTGTCATTGCCCCTGACCATGAGAACTGGCTCTGCCAGAAGTTTGACTGGCACATCCATGTCCGTGGATAGATGTGCTGCTGCTACCTGAACATGACTGATGTCTAATGGATGAGCTTTCCTCACAAGTACACCCAGGGCCATTACCCCATGCCCTACCATGTATGGGTGTGGACACTTTAACCACTGATGGACCAGTGGAAGTAGTGCCACTACGAGAGTGTGATCAGGCATGGTCACGTTGGCTAATAGCAGATGATGCTGCTGACCTATGTCCACATGGATGTTGTTCCCCTCCCAGCAGATGTTTCATCACAGACACTGCCCGTTTATCATGTCATTCACTCAATCCATTGGATCTGCCACACGGGAGAGGCAGTCATGCATGTTGGCATGTGCCACATCTACAACCAGAAGCAAGTTCTCAGAGGTCCTAGTGGAATATGCCTGCACCTCCATGACAATCCTAAACATACATAACACACCAAATTTAGGTAGGAGGTGGACAGCAGGTCTCATTCGAGCAACCCTAACAACCCTCCTGTGTAGCATCTTGCCCATACTTTGGCTATGGCCAGAGTCAACCTGCAATGAAGCCACAGTAAAGGCTCAGTGGAATAAGTATGCGTAGGGTAGGCCTATTGAATGTGTTTGAGGGAAATACATGGGAGGGGGGGCTGAATGTCATCCTCAGTATCAGATTCAACCTTTGCACCCCCAACTGTGTCACTGTTTAGCCACAATCATCATCAGAGCCTACCAATACTCTGACATCAGGTGGTAAGGTCCTACACTTGAACTGTCAGGATCACCTGTGATAATAAGCAACAAAGGAATTAAATGAATAATGCACTAAATATTTAAAACAATTTAAATGATAAACTAGCACTCATTTCACTATCGCAGATGGTACAGCAATGCAAACACTCATTACACCCACCTCACACATACAGATAAATGCATATATCTGACAAATGGTCATCACTAATCAAAAAAAAAATGTTTGCCATGTGCAGAGGACACCACACTTGGTAGGGAGGATGGTCCTGGAAGAAATTAAGCAAGGGAAAGATGCAGATTAAATATCGCAATGTGAGTAACACAGGGGGACAGTGAATACACAATTGCCTGCCTACATGTCAGTTAGTAATACTTCTAACTGAAACTTGCCTGACATGTCCACCCATGTATAAGTCTATTAATTTATCAATACTTTAAAAAAAAAAAAACTCTCCAGGAAATTTTTATATATTTTGCTGTGTGTGTGTGTGTGTGTGTGTGTGTGTGTGTGTGTGTGTGTGTGTGTGTGTGTGTGTATGTGTGTATGTGTGTGTGTATATATATATATATATATATATATATATATATATATGTGTATATGTGTGTGTATAATAAAATACTATTTACAATATAAACAAATATATAACTTGCCATATGTAAGCTTTCCTGGAAGTTCCTCCTGAGACATAGTCTTCTTCCCAGTCACATCAACACCATCAATCCCATGTTGGTGTGCAGTTTCCACTGAACTCTCTGGATCTCTGACAGTGGACAGGAATTCTAAATTTGGTGTCAGGGGGCTTGGTAGCAGCCCCCCACCCATAGCCAGCTGTTCAAGGGCAAGTGCAGCTGCTCTCCTTTGGGCTGATGAAATCATATCAGTGGCCCTATGACACACCTGATCATAAGGTCATCATAAGAGGTTTCTTCCCTTTTAAAGGCTGTTTTGTTTAAAAATAGATAGCGACGGACTTGTGCATGTTTTGTTATACTTGCGACTACCTCTACCAGATGTCTGAAGGCTGTTTAGCTACTGCTATGGGATGTTTTCACCACCTTGATGCATTTTGCTGTATGTTAGCTGTTTAGAAGCCAGCAACTGTATTTATTTAAAACAATGTGCTTCCCTACACGTGTTCTGTAGAATGCTGCTGTGAGATATTGTCTATTAGACCTTGCTCTACTTACATTACTAGAATATGTAATATATGCTCATGCCTTATCTAGCATCACTATCCTCATTTACATGTTCTACTGCCTCTATGTGGATTGTATAAACACACTAGCCTTCTATGTAGACTGTACATATATACTAGTGTCACATATACTTAGTAGCCTCCTCCTTACATAACTATAGTAGAAGATACAGTAATAGTAGATAAAGTGCTTCTTAAATGTTACTAACTGTGTTTTTGTTCTCCATCTTTTCTCTCCTCCAGCTTTTTGCCCTGAATCTCTTCCCCCTGTGTTATTGCCTGGGTGGATATTTGGACCTAACTAGGGCCATACTCCCTATTGCCAAGGAAATACTCTCTGCTGCTTCAGCTCCCTTCGAAGACAAAGTATACCTAAGAGACACTATAAGAACGTAAAGTACGTACACCTGCTAAGCTAGTACTACTGTACTCTAGCTCTCCTAGCAGTAGCAGTATACTCCCTGTCAGGATTGCCAGCAGCCAAACCCACTCTACTATACTCCTCCATCTTCCATACTTCCCACTGCTCTTTGCTACTATTGCTCCCTTCTCCTTCCATCCCATTAGTCCAAGTATTACACTGGTGAGCCTTGGATTCCTGCATAGTCTACTAGTACACACCCCTTCTCCATTCTTTCTGGGCTTAGGGTTTACCTCACAATTCTCCTTGTGCTAGAAGAAATTCTGACCCTAACTACTCCCTCGTCCATTCCTTTAGCCCACTCCTTACACTCTGTCCAGACTCACTCCACCTCACCTTCTACTACTTACACTTCACTCTTATTGCTTCTCTGATAGTCTCTCGCTCATCTTCTGCTGTTGGGCTGAACCTTTACCTCACAATTCTCCTTGTGCTAGAAGAAATTCTGACCCTAACTACTCCCTCGTCCATTCCTTTAGCCCACTCCTTACACTCTGTCCAGACTCACTCCACCTCACCTTCTACTACTTACACTTCACTCTTATTGCTTCTCTGATAGTCTCTCACTCATCTTCTGCTGTTGGGCTGAACCCACTCCCTCGTCCATTCCTTTAGCCCACTCCTTACACTCTGTCCAGACTCACTCCACCTCACCTTCTACTACTTACACTTCACTCTTATTGCTTCTCTGATAGTCTCTCGCTCATCTTCTGCTGTTGGGCTGAACCTTTACCTCACAATTCTCCTTGTGCTAGAAGAAATTCTGACCCTAACTACTCCCTCGTCCATTCCTTTAGCCCACTCCTTACACTCTGTCTAGACTCACTCCACCTCACCTTCTACTACTTACACTTCACTCTTATTGCTTCTCTGATAGTCTCTCGCTCATCTTCTGCTGTTGGGCTGAACCCGCTCCGTTCATCCTGCGGGCTCACTCCGCTCCCCTACCCTGCCCCCAAATCCCACCCGCCCCTAGCACCTCTACATTTATCCCTCCAACAATCCACTCCCACTTCCATTCTACTCCAATCACTACTCAGTTCTCTAACCACACCTTCCCTCCTTTCCCGCCAAAACTAACTTTATTTCTCCTCCTCATTCTAATCTAATTAACCAATTGTACTCCATTCCCTCTACTAGACCACACCCTCTATAGCTAATACCACTCTCCTTTCACATCTAACAAATCATACACCCTCTCTATATAACACTATCTCCCTTACACCAACATCAATATTCTATCACTGTGCTACTATTACTTTTCACAACATGCTCTCTAAATACTCCTCCATCTTCCCTTCACTATTACTTCTCCTCTCCTTATCTTACTTACACCATCTCTCCCAACCTACTATTTGCTTCAACTCCCATTCCTTTCATATAAATAACCACCACAATTCACCTCCACTGCAATCATACTCTCCCATTTCCTCCTATCTTTATCACTCAGACAACCTACTTCTTTTTCGATTCAAACTTATCCCCCATCACACAATCTCAATTCCTATAGGCACTAGCAAATCCCTACACTTCACAACAAACCCCAATCTCACAACCCTGCTGTCTATTAACCTAAACTATTACATACAACACTTGATCAGTACTCTCTTATCAGGTGACATCCATCCCAACCCAGGCCCTGCCACATCAACCAGCACAACTAAATCCTTACTATTCACCTCATTAAACTCACAAAGTATTGTTAACAAAGTCCCCAACCTTCATGCTTGGCTTATACACAACAAACCTGATATCTTGACTATTTCTGAGACCTGGTTAAAACCACATATTAAGGACTCTGAAGTAGTTCCCCCAAACTACTCCATCATAAGAAAAGACAGACCTCTCAAAAAAGGTGGAGGAGTAGCCCTTATATATTCCTCCTCCCTAGTAGTTTCCCCCTACAATAAACCTATCCCACACTTCAACAACGCTGAACTTCTCCTTACTATATTACAAATCAATAACCACAAACAAATATGTATAGCCTCCCTCTATATCCCTCCAGGTGACAATATCTCTACACTCGAACTTATCCTCTCTTGGCTATCCAGTAACATTAGCAATGAAACCATAATCCTTGGAGATGTAAACATTAACTGGACCCTTATCCAAGCTCCTTCAAACAACACTAATATCAACCTCTACCATTTCTCACAACTGATAAACGTGCCTACTCACCCAGCCAAAAACCCCTCTAATGGGAGTATCCTGGATTGGATCCCAGTCTCCCACCCCCATTACTTTACCAAAAGTGGCATCCTTCCCGACCCACTAGGTGACCACTTACCCACCTTTACCCACCGACTTCCAACTATCCTTCAACGGACCCACAACATCATTACTATCCGCAACCAAAAAAACTTCAACCCAATAACCTTTTCAAACTCACTAAATGCTGTAAATTGGACATGTCTGAAAACATTACCTCTAGACAACGCAGTCTCATTCTTTAACTCTACATTCTTAAAATTACTAGACTCACAAGCTCCCCTACGGACTAAGAGAATAAAAACCAAATCAGCTCCCTGGCTATCTAAAACTACTCTATCCTTCATGAGACAAAGAGACAAAGTATGGGCACGCTACCAAAAACATAAGACAACCCCACTCCTCAACGAATACAAACTGCTCCGCAATAAAGCTAAGAAATGTATCTCTTTCGATCGACAAAACTATTTCTTTACACTCCAAAACCAAAACAAAAACAACCCTCAAAAATTCTGGAAAGGAATCTCCACTCTCCTCCACCCCAGCAAACCAGATACTCCCACCCCAGATCCAAATGCTCCAGAACTAGACTTAGCCACCCAATTTAATTCCTTCTTTATTGACTCTATTTCAAAACTAACCTCTTCATTCTCCACCTCCTCCCCATCTTCTAATACCCCATCACTCATCCCCACAATCCCTCGATCAACTCCCGACTTCCAATCCACTAATACCTCTTCCACACAAATTCTACCCTCACCCATACCACCCCAAAATTCAACACCACACAAATGCACTATCTTCACTTTAAATCCCATCCCTACTACTACTATTAAGAAACTCCTCCAGAAACTGAAACCATGTACCAATGCTACTGATAATATCCCTTCTTACTTTCTTAATATAGCTGCCGAAAGTCTGGCCTACCCAATTAGCATCCTGATTAACGCTCCTACTAGAAGGCACTGTTCCCCAAATTTGGAAACAAGCCTTTATTATACCATTACACAAAGGAGGTAACAATAATACCACAACCAATTTCAGACCCATAGCCATCCTGTCCCCCATTGCAAAGATCCTTGAAAAATGTGTGCAAATCCAACTCCTCCCTCATCTCCTAGACAACAACCTTATAACCCCCACACAGCATGGCTTCAGACCTAATCACAGCACCATGACTGCCATTCTCTCTTTCCTGGAAATAGTAAATAAAGCCCGTTACTCTGGACAAATTGTTTCCACCTTACTCCTCGATCTTTCCAAAGCCTTCGATACTATCTCCCACAACCTGCTCCTAACTAAACTCTCAAAACTCTACCTATCCTCCTCCTCTCTGAACTGGTTCTCCAGCTATCTCTCCAACAGAAAACAAGCTGTAAAATGGAAAAAAGCAACTTCCTTCCTCCTAAACACCCCTACCGGAGTCCCACAAGGCTCCATATTGGGCCCTCTTCTCTTTAACATCTTTATCAATGACTTCCACAAATCTATCCCCTTCTCCAGCATTATCCAATATGCAAATGATTCTACTATCATCTGCTCTGCCTCTTCTATCTCCACCCTACAAAAACTCACTCAAGACGCCTTCTCTGCCACAGAGCAATGGATGCTATGTAATCATCTAGCTCTCAATGCCACCAAGACCAAATTAATGTTATTTACTCCCTCCAAACTCCCTCCCCCCAACATAAACTCACTCTTAGTTACCAGTCAAAACAACTCTCCCCTTGAAATAGTGTCAGAGACCAAACTTCTTGGGGTCCTTATTGACAACCAACTCAAATTTAATTCCCACCTACAAAAGAACATCAAAAAAACACATCAAAAACTTGGCATGCTATATAGACAAAATGCCTACCTCACACCTACCACTAAAATCACCCTAGCTACTTCCTTCCTCATTCCCTCCCTCCTCTATGGTACCCCACTACTTACTAATCTTCAGTGCTCCTTAAAAAAACAGCTCACCTCTTGTTATAACAAAATTGCTAGATTCGCTACCACCCATAAGTCTTCCACTCACCACTGTCTCTCCCTCCATAAACTAAAATGGTTATAACTTCCCAGCTATCTTGCTTATACTCAACTAAATCTAGCCCACAAGCTTATTCTAAACCCCTCTAACTGTCCCTCCCTCTCCTCTGCCTTTAAAATGCACCATCCAAATACAGCTCTAAGGTCTAATAATCAAAATCTACTAGAGGTTCGCAAACCAAATCATCCCCCAGGCAAAAACCTCCTTTCCTTCAGCCTTGCTCGCCTCTGGAACTCCCTACCACCAAACATCCGCACTACTTCCAACCACTCTGCCTTCAAGAAGTCACTTTTCTTACACCTAGCATCTCAATGGGAATGCTCTTGTACCCACCCCACATAACCAACTCTACCTTCCCTGTACTAGCACTCTACTCTAATTATCTACTATGTCTGTTTATTAAAATGCATTTATGTTTTTTGCTTTTATTCCCTCATTGCCTGTACCAAGATGGTCACTGTCAAATGTTAATTACATTTATGTTTTGTTTTTGTTCTTTTATAGTATGTACCTTTATATTTACTGTAATGTACATTTTTCTTTTTGGAGCTCATGCTCCCTCATTGCATGTGCCTATATATTTACTATAATGTACATTTATTTTTCTTTTTGGAGCTTTTCTCCCCAGGACTCCATTGAAAACGGGTTCTTCAATGGCCCAATGGACTATCCTGGTAAACCAACTGCAATAAATAAATAAATAAATAAATAAATAAATAAATAAATAAATAAGTCCTGGTGTGACCCCCTACTGCACTGTCATTTACTGACTGGTTCCAAATCTGCATTCTTGCAGCCATATTGCCATGTCCTCTCTCAAGCAGAAAGGTGTCATGGTTTCTGAACCTGTGCGCTATGACATAATTGTCTGAGTCAATGAAAGGGAGGTTTATGTGGATTTGTACACTTGGTTGCCATAATCCTATATGACATGAAACTGAGAAGGATACAACATGCAACTATCACCTAACTAATTTCCTGCTTATATACACATATTTGTCAACATTAAGCACTGGATACACACATTTCAGTTATTAAAACTGAAGGTTATGTGGTTGTACCACATCACACTCACACGCAAACTGCTGTTTGGTCCAAACTACTGAATACCACATGGCAACACACAAATGGTAGGTTGTCCCCACCCCCAAAACAAAAAAAAAACAAGGAATGCCACATAATTCAATTGGTATATATGCTTTCAACACAATTCTCAAAATGTGTACACATTTATAACAAAAAAAGTATGGGCCATCTCAGAAGCAAAGCACATGTGTCATTGACATGTTACATTTGTCTGCAATAACAGAAAAGTGTACCATAACAATTCTAACAATAATACTTGTGGTGAAGTTTAAAAACCTGTTTCTGAAAATGTAAATGCCTCCTAAAAATTCCTATAGCAGGAGTCAACTTATAAGAAGTGCATACAGATAAAAGTTCCATTTTCTACTGGATATATATTATTTGCTTTGTAACATGTTGCAGAATCTAGAATGTACTTGAACAATACAATCATACTTTAGGAAAATTAGAAGCCTTCTGTACATAAATGTTTTGTCCATATACACAGGTCTGCTCACCTTCAAGTTCCTTAGCTACAATGTTACCTTTTTATAGTGTAGATTCAGAGCACAATTAATATGCAAATGAGGTGTGAACTCATTAGAATTGCTGAATACTGGACTTTTGACTTCATGCAGCACCTGTCCCTCCAACATGTTTTGTTGATTGTGGTATTGTGGTTGTGGTCTTTTGAGCATGTGGTGCAGGGGGATTGGGATTTCTTTAGGTGTAGCATTTCAAGTAGGGTTGCATCAGACAAGGCTTTGTAAGTTAAGCAGAGATCACCTCTGAGTACATGATAAGAGACTGAAGTTTCTTGACTCTGTCCATGTAGGACATGTGTTTAAGGCCTAGGATCCTTTTTGAGAGGTACTTTTGTGGCCTCTCTATCTGTTGTAGGTGTCTGGTCAGGTACATGACAAATGGGGCATTATATTTGATGATTGGTCTAATGAGGGATGAGTAGAGAGGGATGATGACCTCTTTCTTTCTGGATGCGAACCCTTTGGTTATAAGATGTGCCACATAGAAGGACTTTCTGACCATAGTGGCAACGTGGTGGTCAAAGATGAGGTGGCTGTCGACCTGGATGCCTAGATCTCTTAAGGCCCCTTCAATTTTTAGTGTGTTGATGTGGTAATTTGTGGGAGCTGTTTTTCCAAAGGGAATGATAACACATTTTTTGGCATTAAGCTTAAGACCATAGTTCCGACACCAGTCAATGGTCTCAGAGAGGCCCTTTTGTAGAATGTCTGCATCACTTGGAGAGTTGATAATGACTTCTACCTTGCAGTCATCAGTGAACTTGGTCACCCAGAGTCCTTCTGTGTTGACCTGGATTTCTGAAAAGTAGATGCTAAACAGGAGAGGGCCCAGGACCGAACCCTGTGGGACTCCACTCGTGATCGGTCAACAGTTTGACTTGGAGTCAGCAACTTTCACTCTGTGGGTCCTGTCTGTGAGCCAGTTTGCAACCAACCTAGTGATATAAGGATTGATGCCTAGTTTGGTCAGTTTATCAATGATACCCGATTGGGAAATGGTATCAAAGGCATTCGCCAGGTCGAGGTAGGCTTTATGCACTGCCTTATCCTCATCCACAGCCTTGGTGACTGCCTCAAAGACGCCAACCAGGTTCAGCATGCAGGATCTCCCCTTGATGAAGCCAAACTGTGTGGGGTCAAGTGTTTGGAGATTTCCAATGTCATTGTTGAGCAGGTCCATGATGATGCGCTCCATAGCTTTGCATACAAGACTAGTCAGGCTAACAGGGCAGTAGTTCCCAGGGTCTGTAGTTGCTCCCCCTTTGTGGAGAGGGATGACTGTAGCAGTATGCTATTTGTTAGGGGAAAGCCTCAGGTAAGGCTGTGATTGAACAGGGCACACAGGTGTGGTACCAGTTCATTTTGTAGTTCATGCAGCACACAGCCAGGGATATTATCAGGTCCCATGGATGCTGTATTCTTGGCTTTGGACAATGCAGCTTTTTCCTGTGCCACAGAAATGGTGGGTACAAGGCTTTCTTCTGGTATTGTGATAGGGCCTTTGGGGGGGAGAAGGGTAAAGCTGGTACTGAATCTGCTGGCCAGTATGTTGGCTATATCTGTTGGCTCGGTATAGGGGGTACCATTGTGCAATAACTTGGAGCAAATCTGGGTATTGCCTTGGAGGTTTTTGATATAGCTATAGAAGGCTTTGTGGTTGTTTTTGGTGTCATCTGCAATTCTGCCTTCATAGCTGGCTTTAGAGGATTTGATAAGGGATCTCAAATTTTTGTTGAGTCTGGTAAGGCCATTTTTCTTGTCTTGTGACTTCATTTTTTTCTGCAACAGTTTCTTCCTTTTGTTGTTTAGTTTATTGATGGCTAGAGACCACCAGATTGGCTTCCTTTTTTTGGAGGAGACCGTCTTGGTTCTATTTGGGTTGGCGAGATCCATGCATTTGTGTGCGTGTTTGTACAGTGCATTGATGTATGATTCAGCATTCATTTCATGCAGCTATTTTTCATTGGGATTGGTGTCAAGAAGTTAGCCACCTCTGTTTTTCAGAGCCCAAAGTCAGCTTTGGAGAAATTTTCAGGGTAATCACCTTAGTGGTGGGTGTGGGTGCGATAGAAATTTCCATGGTGCTCAGTTTGTGATCAGATTTAACCAGGGAGGAGTTGACTATAAGTGTGGTGCAACAGTCTCCCATGTTGGTGATAACCAGGTCAAGGATGTTGCTTTCTCTACTCGGGGTCAGAGTGAGCTGGTCCAGGGCATTGGAACTGATAAATTCCAGGAAGCGTTGGGCCTGTACTTTGGTACTAGAATAGTTTTCCCAGTTGATGGAAGTGTAGTTGATGTCACCCAGTATGAGAGTATTGTGCTGGACCTTGCTAGATTCCAGGGTGCTTAGGAATTTGGAGTGAGAGTCAAGGGAAATGGTTGGGATTCTGTAGCAGGCTATGACTTGTATCACCATCTTACCCAGTGTTAATTGTACCTGCAGTATCTCAGATGCATTGTGCTGGGCAACCAGTCTGGAGATGTGTGTATACTTTATGAATATGGAGACAGTACTGGTATCAGAACTTGTCAGAGATTTGGGATGCATGGCTAGGCTTAAAAAGGCCCATGTGGTCATTAGCCTAGTAAACACCTATGAACACATGATATCATATATATTAAATGTGAAACTGTGGGTATCAGTATAATTATGATTCTGCAATTAACAATTTTCTTCTGACCTGGGATGGACTTCCTAATTTAGTAACAGTCAGGTCATTCACATACATGGTTGACCACTCAACTCTTTAATGTGTCTTTATAGGTAATAAGCATGTCTAGCAGACAATTCCTCTGTGGCAATGAGCACTATCAACAGTAATGAGTGCAAAAGTGCTTCTGTTGCCCAGCGTTACCTATGGCAACTGGTGTAAGTTCATGGCCACAATACAGGGTTCTAATCTAGCACACTCCAAATTTTTATTAATGCTGTTCCAGTTAATTTTGAATAAAAATTAACAATATTTTTCTTATTTATTTATTTATTTATTTATTTTATTTTACATTTGTTAACTGGGTAGAGTCTGGGTGGTCAAGTAGCCCATTTTCAGAGGAGACCAGGAGAGATAATCTCCATAACATCTTCTTCTCTATTACTGTTCCCATTAGGGGTTGCCACAGCAGATCATTTGTTTCTATTTCTTCCTGTCCTCTGCATCTTGCCTTGTCACACCAACCACCTGCATGTCCTCTCTCACCACATCCATAAACCTTATCATAGGCCTTCCTCTTTTCCTCTTACCTGGAAGCTCCATCCAACCTATATAACATAGCTGGCGTCACTATCCTCTTGTAGACCTTCCCTTTCACTCTTACTGGTACCCATCTACCACAAATCACTCCTGACACTCTTTTCCACCCATTCCACCCTGCCTGTACTATCTTCCTCAACTCTCTTCCACACTCACCATTAATCTGATCTGTTAATCCCAAGTACTTAAACTCATCCACCTTTGCCAACTCTACTCCCTGCATCCTCACCATTCCTCTATCCTCCCTCTCATTCACACACATATATTCTGTCTTAGTCCTGCTGAACTTCATTCCTCTCCTCTCTAGAGCATATCTCCACCTCTCCAAGGTCTCCTCAACCTGGTCCCTACTCTCACTACAGATCACAATGTCATCTGCAAACATCATAGTCTATGGGACCTCCTGTCTGACCTTGTCTGTCAACCTGTCCATTACCACCTCAAATAAGATAGGGCTCACCTTAAACGCATCTGTCACTCCCACTGCAGACTTCACCACTGTCACACTACCCTTGTACATATCCTGTACCACTCTTACATACTTCTCTGCCATTCCAGACTCCTCTCTAGGCACTCTGTTATGTGCTTTCTCTAAGTTCACAAAGACACAATGCAACTCCTTCTGACCTTCTCTATATTTCTCCAACACTATAAGAGCAAAGATCACATCTGTACTGCCCTTTCCTGGCATGAAACTATACTGCTGATCACTAATCATTACCTCCCTTCTTAACTTAGCTTCCACTACTCTTCAATAACTTCAAGCTGTGACTGATCAATTGTATCCCTCTGTAGTTACTACAGCTCTGCACATCATCCTTATTCTTAAAGATAGGTACCAAAACACTTTTATTCCACTCCTCAGGTACCCTCTGACTTTCCAAGATTTCATTAAACAATCTGGTTAAAAACTCCACTGCCATTTCTCCTAAGCACCTCCATGCATCCACTGCTATGTCATCTGGGCCAACAGCCTTTCCATTCTTCATTCTCTTCATAGCTGTCCTTACTTCCTCCTTGCTAATTTGTTTCACTTCCTGATTCACTATTCTCTCTCTCTCATTTTCTTCATTCATCAGCCCCTCAAAGTACTCTTTCCAGCTGCTCAACACACTCTCCTTGCTTGTAAGTACGTTTCCCTCACCATCCTTTATCACCTTTACCTGCTGCACATATTTCAATAGTACAAAACAATTTTTTTTTAAAACATTTACACACAATATACAAAAAGTGTGACAGTTGCCAACAATCACAATTTACAAAAAGGGGAATGTAAATCAGAAAATATTACATTTCCTAAGCCTTACTACAGACAGTTATATGAAACCCATTAGATATATAACTTAAAACCATTGCAGTATTTTCATTTGGTAGAAGTAAGACAAGAAGATAACATAATAGAAAACATTTGATTGAAGGCATGAGAAACTATCCAGGAGTATTACAGGAGCATAGTCATTGTTGAGTAAGATATTCCTTTAGGAGTTTTTTGAAGCTATGACGATCTGTGTTTTTTAAGATATTCTAAGGTAATAGGTTCCAGGGTACTTTGAAGGAGAAGAGAGAGTCAACAAAGTAATTATGGGACTTGTTATCATGAGTATAAGATTATCGGATGATCTAAGGGTCCTGGGGTTGGTATTTAGTTGCACTAGGTTGGAGAGTGCAGGTCAGTTTTCAGGTTTGTGGATAATACAGTGGGCAGTGGTGAGCTAATTGAGTGATAACAGATTGGGAAATTCAAGCCAGTGTCATTTTTGAAGACCAAGGCAATGATCGGTCCTGTTGGGTTTATTAGAAGCAAATTTTGGTATTTTTTTTATAGCAGGAATCAAAAAGATGTAAATCAGACTTGTGCAGGTCAGTGAAAAGGTGAGAATAGTAGGGAAGAGCAGATAGGAGGTGGGATCTGGCTGTGGCTAGTCTGGCATTTTGAGTAAGGTAATGTTTGGCCCTATGTAGAGCGCCAAGCTTGATGTGAACTTTCTTAATTGTGAGTGATATATGTTTATTGAATGTTAGGTTGTTGTTTATTGTGACACCAAGTAGTTTAGTTTGGTTAACTGGTTCTATTATAGTGCCATTAGTGGAGTAGATGGAGAAAGGTGGAGGTTTTGCTTTGGATTTCCTGTTAGAGAAGATCATTAATTTTGTTTTCTTTGGGTTTAGGATGAGTTGAAGTTCATTTAGATAATTTTCAATATCTATAAATGACTTTTGAAGTTTATCTTGGAGTTCTTGGGGTGTGGGAGCAGAGCAAATAAGACTAGCATAATCAGCATAATGAATAATAGAAACAGATTTAATGGCAGTGTAACTGGATAAGTTATTGTCAGAACTGGATAGGTTGGGACTTGAAACCAGGTATCAGCATGCATATGTTGAAAATAGATCTATTACCATCTGTAACATGATGTTCTATAACAATATAATAACAGCTATGAAAGAATATTGTGCTCTGATGTGATTTATATAGATTTAACTACAGCATTTGACAGGTTCATGCACAAAACACTGATCAATAAATTAGTGCAACTAGTTATTAATGTATTGTTGATAAGATGGATAGCTGCATGGCTTACAAATAGGACATGGCAAGTATTATACACAAACTGGACAGGTGAAATCCTTGGTTACAGTCAAGGTGTTCCACAGGGCTCTGTGCTAGGCCCTTATTTGTTTAGATTGTATCTTTCAGACCTTACTATTTCATCTGAGGTCTTCTACAGTCTATATGCTGATGACCTGAAATTGGGTAAACTGATTACAAGAGTTACAGATAAGGCATATCTGCAAAATAATTTGACTAAATTGGCCATTTGGGCACAGGAGAATAATATGTTGAAAAATGCATCAAAAACTAAGCATATGAGATTTGGGAGACATAAACTGAAAGGTGAATATTTAATACAGCACACAGTGATTTAAACTGTAGACTCATTTAAAGACCTGGGTATATAGGTAAATTCTGCTATGAATTTTTCTAATCATATCAACCAATTGGCTAATGATAGTTATAGAACTATAGGTTGTACAAAAAGATTTATAAAGTCTAGTAAATTAAACATAATGAAGTAATTTTTTGTTAGTTACATTAGACCCAAACTTGAGTATGGAATAACAACATGAAAACCCTATAGGAAAACAAGCATGAATAAACTGGAAAGAGTACAGCGGAAATATACTAAGGGCATCCATGGATGTGAAAATTATGAAAGACTAAAATATCTGAACTTGTACAGTGTCTCTTATAGATATTTAAGAGGAGATCTTATTTAGGGACAACTACCTCTGGAAATGTTTGGGATTATCAAAAAGTACTAGAAAATCATCAGACAACCTATGTAGAAGATTCTATAGGAATGAGAAGTGTACTAATTGGTTCTCTGACAGAGTAGCTGATGCTTGGAACAGGCTAGCAAATTACATTAAAGCAAGTACTAGGTTAGATATTTTTAAGAACAGCATGGACATTTATTATGGGAACAAGTGTTTTGGCATATTGGCAAGCTAGAAGGGCTTAATGCCAGTGCTTGAAACATTTGTATGTATGTATGTATGTATTTGTGAATATAATAAAAAGGAGAGGACCAAGGATAGAACCTTGAGGAACCCCAACAGAGACTGGGAGGAGTGTGGAGAGTTTATTATCCCATTTAGTTGCTTGTTGCATAACAATATATATGCATGGCAATGGATATCATATGAATTATATGTGTGACTGGGGGTATCCTGACAATTATGTTTCTGTAATTAAGTTTCTTTTTTGCCCTGGTATTGACTTCATATCTCACTGATAAGTCATCTACACTACTCATATAACACAAGTCTAGCTGAAAAACAGAATGTGTTGTGATGTCTGAGCCAGAACTTGGAACTCTTTCTTGCAAATAATACAGTTATATGCATTTACAGTATATTGTCACACATTACTCCTGCATCACACATGAGAATATAGTCTAGAACCTTGTCAGGTCATACACATACATGGTTAACTGAAGTGTAGTACCACGCAGTCTTAAGAACATGAGTTTGTATCCTACTGTTAGCAATCCAGTCCCATGGAGAACAAATTTTTTTACAGTTGTACATGCCTAAGCAGCTATTTCATACAAGTCTCCCAATATCTTCTCCGAAACATACACTGTTGATGTCATCTATAAAGTGTTGTCTGACACTAAGCGAGCCAGACTTGTGCTGTGGCACTTGCATTAAGTATTGCGTTCTGTAGATAGTTAAATAGGACTTCTAGTCTCACTACAGTCAACTAGTGTGTGTGTGTGTGTGTGTGTGTGTGTGTGTGTGTGTGTGTGTGTGTGTGTGTGTGTGTGTGTGTGTGCTCAGTTAGTTCATAGTTATGTCATCATCTATAAAGTGCTATATGACACTATAAAAGCCAGACTTGTGCTGTGATACTTGTGTTATGTGCTATGTTCTCCAGCTTCTGTAGCTAGATAGCTACAGGTTCTAATTTCATAGTGGTCAACTTAAGTGTATATTAATGAAAATAATATTACTGACAGAATTTTACACTGAGATATCAAGCATATATGATGGTGGTACTCTTACATAGTGTGAAATCTAGGTTATACCTACACAGGTTTAATGTTCAAATCTGATCTCAATCTACTGTTGTGTGTGAGGTTGGTGGTGCATTATGATCATTGTATCATTTTTTGAATCTCTTTTCATTTAACTATCACTCAAGAGAACCTTTTACATAACCTCATGAATCCAACATCCCTTTTCCCCTCTGTCCACATAATAGTCTTCCTGCAGAGGACTGGAGGATGTCATTATCTCAAATATACATACACACACATTGAAGCAGAGTCCTTCCATGATCTTTGCAAGCCATCTCCAGACCATTGGATGTGTGATTTTCAGTTTTGTCATGGAGTGGTGCAAATGTCATATATGGACAGAGGCAGTATGCAATACAATCAAACACATGCATACATATGCACATACCCTTACTATATTCCCCGATATAGATATATCAGTTTTGATTTACATGGTATAATAATGGCTATGATTTTATGTGATGTTGGCCATTAGCCTAGTAACATCCAGTGACCCTATGAACATTGCACATGTCAATGCTGCTGTCATCCTCATGTGCTATGTTGAAGTGTGGATGCACGGTAGCCCAACAAGAGGGTATGGCAATCTATGATATGAGATAATGTATTGATGGCTGCTGCTGCCATTTGATTGCATGTTCTGTACATAACAGCTGTATTAATATGCCTCCTGAGAACTGTTGGCATTGGCTGATGCCATATATATTGGCTTAGTAAGGCATGTGTTTCTGTAGTGGAGCAGATAAACATTCAATGCAGTTCTCATTCAACCATTACGGTGACACTTGCAGTATAGCATAGGTGTGCATGTGCATATCTACCATCATTAAATGCTCTGTGACGTACATCAATATAACATCATACTGATTACATGAGCACATATGCCTTACTTCATCCACATGTTGTAACAATGTTATATATATACAAATATATCACAAGTTGTAATGAAATTGCAATGTTGGTAAATTCATTGTATGCACAATTGTGTTATTCCCAAAGATTACTGAGGTGGTCCCCAGCACCATTTTGTGTATATCAGCAGTTGTGTCAGTAACTGCTGTGCATGAGTCACATCCACCTCATTTGTAATGTGTCCATATATGGTATCAGGGCAATCACACACTTTCCAATTAAAAACATATAGGCATATGATGTACAATTGATGTATGATTGTGTAAACAGTACCACTGTGTGGCATGTGATGCAAACTGAAGCTTATATTTGGAGGTTTTGTCACAAATCATTTTTAAAATTTCATCAAACATAGGCTTTGCTCATGTTCTCCATCAGGCTAACTAATTTAACCCCTTACTGTCTAACTTCCTTCTCTCCATCACCCATTGTCAACATTTCTTGGCAATTGAACCTTCTTAGCTTCAGTTTGTAATATTTTTATCTTGGAAAAAATTCTGTATGAATAGTATATGCTTATTCTACTACCATTGTTATATGCTTATAGATACAATGTCAAGAAACTTGCATTTGAACTCCTATTGTAATTGTCATAAGTACAAATGTATAATTATGTAATCTTCCTTGGAGCTTTTCTCCCCGGGTCTCTGCTGAAAATGGGCTTCTGGCCCAGTCTGACTCTACCCAGTTATCAAATGTAAATAAATAAGAAATGTTAAGGAGAATACACAACTAAGTGCATAGCTGTTTGTGGATGCCACCAGCTGTACTCAAATGGAGAAAATAAATAATCTGTTAGCTGACAGTTTGTCTCCAAATGCAGCCCACTATCCCCACTAGCAATCAGGCAAAGTATATATGCAAACATTACTCAACTTATTTGCTCAGGAAAGCAGCTCATCTGTGCTCTCTATAAGGCTAAAAACACATTATCAGTGGGCCCTGACAACATCCCAGGTTGCCTTCCCAAGAACTTAAACCCTAACCTACGAAACACAGTTGGATCCCTACTTAAACAAAGCCTCCAGACAGCCTATGTTCTCTCAGAAGTGTGTACAGCAACAGTTATCTGTGGGGACATTCCCTGATGCAAAGAATTATAGACCCATAAGGCTGACTTGTCTCATCTGTGAGGCAGACCAAAGAATCATCACGGACCTTATCAAACAGGACACAGGTAATCTCCCAAATGTGTAGCCAACACTTTTTTGATTTGTTACGGCTACATCATATCTGTTAAAATCTAGTTGACTTCTTCAAGAAGGTCAACAAGGGCGTGGATAAGGAAAATACTGTGCATTGCACCTACCCTGACTTGGCCAAGACATTTGAGACAAATCCTCAATCAGGTATTACAGAGAAACTGTCTCAAGTGGGCATTAATACCTATGTCACTAGACAAATGGATCACAGACATGGCACGTATGTCAAAGTGTGTGAGTTCACCTCTATCAAGGGGCCAGTGACCAGGGCCGTCCCTCTAGGTTCTGTACTAGGCTCTTTCCAGTTTAGTATTTAATTCTCAGAAGATAAGACAAACTTAGATAGCCTTTGTCTGTCCAACTTTGTGGACGACAGCAAATTGTGGACAGCCGTTGAATCCAAGAATGTTATTGATGTACTGCATAAAGTATTAACACACAAAAACATAATTATTTCCTTTTTGAAAACAAATACTCAAGCTAATTACAATATTGACAGCACACCCCTACGAGTAGACCCAGTGGTACATGACCTGGGTACTCAGGTAGATAGTAAGTGAAACTTCTATCAGCATGTGTCCACAGTGGTGACAAACCCCTTGTATGTAGCACAACTCCTAAGTATGGGCAGGCTATCCACATCAAAGAACAATATAATTCCTTTGTCACCACACCAGTAATTGAGTACAATGCACCATTTTGTATGTGCATCACCACACAGATGTAACAGCTGGAACAACCCCGAAGTTATGGCACATAGAAGATATATAGTATAAACAACATGTCCTATGCAGAGAGATTGGAAGCTCTATCACTGTATTATATCTCCTACAGACTACTATGGGTCAGTCTGTGTCTGGCCTACAGGGCAGTCTCCAATCTGGCCAAAATGGAAATGTTACACTTTGTTAAAGCAAACTGCATGAGGGTCAACTGTTCCAAGGATGTAAGCTGAAACTCTGACATAATAAATCATATTGCACAGATAGATGCACCTGTCAGGCACTACCCTGTCTCTGGAACAAGCTTCCCAGTCATGTAAACCAAAGGCCTTGCCTGACCCTCTTCAAGTGCAATCTAGATCAATGGATGGTGATTTGTGATTGCACTCCTGTTGTTACAGCCTTGAACCTCATGAATAGAGGCAGTTGATATTGTATAACATAGCATAGGCTCATACCTTTTTGAGCATCATTCATATAGCTATTTATAATTGTGAAACACGTTACATGTCGCTAGGCTTTTATGGGATCTTGGGACTTTAGCCTAGTACACTCCTCTGCACCTATAAATGTATAATGTACAATTGTATCCTAGGTACAGCAATAGTGTGACTGTATAGCATCATGGGCATACCAGTACATCACTCAGTATTACCACTAGATAATTTGCATGCACAGTTATGCATGCATGTCTGGATTTCATGGTAGTATAAAAGTTTTCATGACAATGTCAGGATGGTAGTGACTGTGTGGTACATGTCTTGATTTTGACATGTGCTGATATAAAGTGTGCTCCATGTATCATATATGTGAACAGTATCACAGTGACAGCGTCCTCACTCATTGATGCTACACTTTGCCATGCTGTAGTTTCTGTGTACATAGGTGTAGCTCAATATGTATACAGACTTTTAAGAAGCTTTCTAGGGGCTTGCACAAGTGTATAAATACAGAACCAATGCGAGCCTGACTGCCATTTTGCAGTAAGCTGTTGACATGTAAGCATGTATGTCTGTGTAGTCTTTCAGTTAATCTGTTTATATTTTGTAATGCTGCTGTCCATTCTGATGTGCTTCTGTGTAATAATGCATATAAATAAACTACCCCACCTGTTTGTCATCTATACTAGAGAGGGATGAGCGACATGATGTCAGAAGTGGGATCCAGATTCTTCAGTTTGTGACCGAGAGGCACTCAGTTAAGACTGGAGGAGTATAGAAGAGTGAATCATCCCTACTGCACATATAACTCGTAAAATGGGTCAAAAATTAATTTCAGGTATTAAAACTTGGTCAAACTATTTCTTATTTGCAAAACATGAAACAAGGCATTCAGAATGCTCCAAATTAATTTATAAGTAACAGAAGTATCCAATACTGCAACATATTAACAGAAATATTTGAAATAACTATGGAAAATGTTTGAAATAAAGTCTGAATCACATAAAATGTATAAAATAAGGGAAACAACTGCACTTTATTCACTAACCACTACTTTTTCACATTAATCAAAGCAATTTGCGTTGTCTGAAGGGTATGAAGTCTTCGTATGTATGTGCAGTACTGCAGTACAGTTATTTCACAAAATACAGCCATTTCCAAGCATATTTCCCAAATTACACTATTTCAAAGAGTTTATTGTGCATTTAAATGTTATTATAGGCACATATAACAGATTGTTCATACATGATTACAAGTGGGCCAGGATTGTATTGTGTTTTACTATAAATTGTTGGCATGGTTGAAGGATTTCATAGTCCAGCTCCACTTGTGTTTGACAATAATATTGCAGAGAACTGGAAAGTGTTTGAGCAAGAGTACAATATTTTCATACAGGCTGCATTTTCTGATAAAGATGACTGTACAAAGGCATTTATTCTGCTTAATTTAGCTGAGTCAGAAGCCATAGAAAGGGAGCATTCATTTGTATATGCACCTGCTGTCTTTGCAGGAGAGGGGGAAAACCATCATATAGTTATACCGACTGAATCAAGGGAGAACCCCGAGTGCTTAAAACATAAATTTAGAGAAATGTGTAAGCCGGTAAAGAAATGTTACAATGGAAAGGCACTTATTTTATACAAGAGATCAAAAGCCTGGGGAAACTTTTGCAGCATATGTACCTGATTCGAGAAACAAGGCTAAAACATGCAGATTTGGTGATTTAAGGGATGTGTTGATAAAAGACAGACTTGTGTGAGGTATTAAAGATGATGCTGTGAGAAAAATTTTGGTTTGTGACAGTGATTTAACTTTGAATAATGCCATTGAGATTTGTCAGATATATGAGCTTACAGAAAACCACACAAATATGCTTACAAATGAGAGATGCATGCTTCCAGTAACTTCTAAAGCCAATGCTGATAGTATACAGCATGTGGTTAAAAGAAACAGGCCCAAGCACATGGCAGCAACTGTAAACCCTGCAACAGTCATTGGAAAGCCCCATAGCTTTCTCGCAAATCCCAGAGCATACACAGTCTCAGTAAACCATAAGAGTGAGTCAGCAAACTCAAAGAATGGGCCCCATTCAGTTTCATTACCAACTGTCATAACTGTGGTGGAAGTCATGAGCCTGAAAGGGAAAAATGTTTAGCTTTTGGTCAGCAATGTCACAGATGTAATAAGTGGAATCATTTCAAAAGGTTTTGTAAATCAAAAGGCACACATTATTTTATTAATAGAGACATTCAAGGAAACAAGATGATCAATTAGAATGCTGTGACCCTACTTTTTATGTTGATGGTGTGGCAGTGCTTCATGAAACAGTCAATGCAGTAGATTTATGGACAAAAAATGAAGTATTTTGTATTGTTTGGATAAATGGAAAACCCATAGAGCTCAAAGGTTACACAGGTTCAAAGTGCAATGTTATGTCTGCAGAAACATTTGCTAGAGTAAGTGCTGGTGAGAAGTTTGATTTGGCAAAGTGTGCAAAGCTTGTTGCTTAGTGTGGTGAAGAGATTCAAACTGAAGGTGCAGTAGTACTTTCATATTATTCTGCTGGGAGAAGCTACAACTTGTCATTTTATGTGGTCATCTAATCATTATTAGGGGTCAGAGACACTTTGAAAATGGGACTGCTTTCATTTAATAAGGAAGTCCATTATGTTAGTTTAAAAGACCACTGTTCTAATGTGGCCCAGTCTATTTTTTCTACCTATGCTGATCTTTTTGAAGACAAACTAGGCAAGCTTCCAGTTGTGTACTCCATGAAGTTAGACCCAGATATCAGCCCAGTTGTCAGAACAGCCCAGAAAGTTCCAGTAGCTATGCAGAACAGAGTCAAAACCGAGATAGACAAAATGGTGCAACAAGATGTAATTTATCCAGTTGATGAACCTACTGAATGGGTATCTTCCATTCTGGTAGCTCATAAGAAAAGCTGAGATGATATCAGAATATGTATCGATCCACACGATTTGAACAAAGCACTGAAAAGACCACAACATCGAATGCATACAGTCAGAGAAGTTGCAGCACTGATACCAAATGCCACTATATTTTCTGTCTTAGATGCAAAGAGTACATTTTTGGCAAATTTTACTTGACAAAAATCCTCGTTGATAACTACGTTTAGTACTCCTTTTAGCAGGTACAGATGTTTGAGAATGCCATTTAAGATAAATTCTGCCAGTGAAGTCTTTCAATGTGCAATGGAGGATTTTTTTTCCTGGGTATTCCTGTGCTATTATAGTAGATAATCTTTTAGTAGGAGGTAAAGGTGAAGCTGAGCATGACAGAAACCTCAAGAAAGTTCTGGAAAGAGCACGTCAAGTGAATCTTAAGCTGAATCCTCAGAACTGCAAGTTCAGGTTATGAGACTTCAGGCTTACGACTAGATGCTTCCACACATACAGCTATTCTTGCGATACTAGCTCCAGACAATGTTCAAGCCCTTCAATGTTTTCTTGACATGGTTATCTACCCAGGCAAGTTCATTCCAGACTTAAGCCAGCTAGCAGCACTGCTTAGAGAGCTGACATGTAAAGTTGTATCCTGGTCATGGTTGGAACAGCACCAGAGATCTTTTGATGTCCTGAAACAGAGACTTGCCAGTAAACCAACTCTCAGATACTATGATGTTCACAAACCAGTTACTTTTTCCTGTGATGCTTCAAACTTTGGTCTTAGTGCAGTCATTCTTCAAGAGGGTCATCCTGCTGCCTATGTATCCAGATCTGTAACCCAAACTGAAATGCAGTATACTCAGATAGAGAAAGAGCTCTTGCCAATTGTGTTTACATATTCAAAGTTCCATGATTATATTTATGGTCAACCTACTATCCAGATCAAAACAGACCACCAACCTCTAGTCACTATTTTGAGAAAGCCTATGCATTCAGGTCCAACCAGATTGCAACATATGAGGTTGAGATTCCAGAAGTATAATTTCAAGTCTTGTCTACATAAAAAGCAATCTTCTTTATCTTGCTGATATTTTATTCAGATCATTCGGAAATACCACTGAAGAGCATGAGAATGAGGAAGTTGATTTTGAAGTTATGGAAGTGAGACATTTTTCTTCCACATGTCTTGATGAGCTTAGAAATCATACAGCCTCAGATCCTGTTTTACAGAAGCTTTATCAATAAAGAATGGCCTTCAAAGCAATCTAGTTTACCTCAAGAAGTGCAACCTTATTTTCCTTACAGAAATGAGATTTTGTCTGACAATGGTATCATCTGAAAGGTGCAAAAGTGATTGTTCCAAAGTCATTCAAACAAGAGTGTATTACTATCTTGCATTGTGGCCACCCAGGAACTGATTCTACCAAAAGAAGGGTGAGAGGACTAGTATTTTGGCCTTTTATGTCACAAGACATTGAGAGACTACTTTCATTTGTTATGTATGTAATAGTATAAAGCCACATCAACAGAAGGAACCATTTAAGCTAAATCAGATTCCTAAACTATCAAGCCATGTCAACAGATGGAACCACTTTGGCTAAACCAGATTCCTAAATTACCTTGGTTGACAGTAGCCACTGACATTTTCAAATGGAATGGTCAACATTACTTGGTGTTAATTGACTTTTATTCCAATTGGTTTGAGATTGACCTACTTCTTAACCTAACATCCAGTACTGTCATTACTAAGATGAAGTGTCATTTTGCAGTTCATGGTAGTCTGCACAAAGTTATTTCTGACAATGGTACACTGTTTACTAGACATCAATTCAAAAGATTTGCTGAAGAGTGGGACTTTATACATCTTACAAGTAGTCTTGAGTACCCACAGTCAAATGGTTTGGCTGAATGTACAGTTCAAAGTGTGAAACAGTTACTAGAGAAGTCAAAATGAGATAATAGTGATGTTTTCCTGAATATCTTGAATCTCAGAAATATTCCTTCTGATAAACATCTTGGTTCACCTTCCCAGAGATCTGTCGAGACAAACCAGAACTACATTACCAGTCAGCAGTAGTTTATTGGTTCCAACTGCTAAGAATAACAGATCAGAGAAAGCCCATCTGTTAAAGAAGTGCCTATCCCAGAAGTCTTATTACGAGTTCAGATAACTGCTCAATTCATTACGTGCAGGAGAGCCAGTGAGAATGCAAAGGTGCAACGGTTATGATTGGATTGGAGTCATGAAAAGTGTATTCCCAGAGCTGAGCTCGTACATTGTGGAATCAGGAGTAGAGTTTAGGTGGAATCAGAAACATTTGATACCAGTGTCTGAGCCTGTACCACAGCACCTAACCTGTGAGAATGACTCTTTATCTCATAGTGAGTTATCCAGCATTCCAGTTCCAGAGGATATTCCAGTAAATATCCCTGTTCCTGAGATGAATCCTGAAATTCTTGATACAAGTTGTTCACTGAAGACTGTCCCTGTTGTTAAACCCAGTTCTGATTACTATATTACTAGATCAGGTTGCATTTTCAGACCATGTTACAGACAGATGGCAACTTTGTCATGAACATTGTGTTTGTTTCTGATGTCTGTATTACTGCATGTCATATTCTAATGTAATTTCATTGAGGGCAATCTATTTAAGAGGGAGGATGTAGATCAATATGTACATATACCTTTAAGAAACTTAGTAGGGGTTGCACAAGTGCATAAATACTGAGCACGTGCGAGCCTGACTGCCATTTTGTAGTAAGCTGTTGAGATGTAAGCATGTATGTATGTGTAGTCTGTAGTTAATCAATTTGTTTATATTTTGTACTGCTGCTATCCATCCTGATGTGTTTCTATGTAATAAAACATATAAATGAACTACCCCTCCTGTTCGTCATCTATATTAGAGAGGGACGAGAGACAATAGGCATTGCATTGCCATAGGTCTTGCATATTGCTGTACCATTCATTATAACAGATCACTTCTTAATTCACACATCAATTGCATATGGTGCAGACAATATCCATTGCTATTAGATGTGGCAGATGAATGCAATACACAGTGTGTGGGGGGAACCTACTGATAATAGTGTGTTGTTTTAAGTGTTGCTATCCATATGGCTCATATCCATGTCTTCCAGGGATAATTTACTCACGTGTATTGGTTTTGCTACACTAAGCTTCCACACATCTTTTTGGCCATACATAAGTATTCTTTGTGATGCATAACCATTTGGAGTTGGCAGTGCAGACTTCTCTTCAAGGCGTTATTCAAGATGCATGTGTGATACGTCTTCCTGTGATGCACCCAGTAAATACACAGCTCATTGACAACATTGATGGCATGGGTTACATTCTTGCATGTGTGGATTATGGCATATATGTGTTATGTAAACCTCTCAACTAGCCAGGATTGCTCCTAATTTAAACTACAGGTACACCAGTGTCCCTCTTACTCCAAAAAGTGGTCATTTTTGAGGAAGGTGTGCTTAATTCTGCTATTAGATTGCCAACAAATCATTACAGTTGTACAAGTGTGTTCCTGCAGAACATGTATAATAACTGAAATCACATACTTTATGTCAGTGTCATAGATTAATGATGGTATTATTCTGATATCGTGTCCAGGATTGCTTCTTTCTACTGTTGTCCATGAGCCTGTTACTATGTGCCCCTGATTGGTTGAGAGCTATGCTGACATTTCAGTTATGCTCAAGGTGAATCATTCTGCACACCCACACAATATGCACATACCCCTACTGTATATGCCATCCTTGCTAAATGTCATCTCCCCGTGATCATGTCAGGGTGGTTATATCACAACAAATCATCTCCATTGATATGTGACCTTGTGTAACAGCTACATACTATACAATAACTGTGTGAGGATATGAATATAACTGCACAGGAGGTGTAAACAACAGTATGTACTGTAATATGTACATATGTGATTACTTTTCCTGCTAATGAGTTGTCTTTGGGGATGTATATACATTGACATGCCCTTATCTGGTGTACATTACCATGCTTTATGTGTCCTCTTCTTCTTTCATCATTCCTACCATTCATGTCTGTGTCTCTTTTCAATATGCACAATTCCTCAGACAAGCATATTTATACTGCATTCTATGTACCCTTGATGATCACCACAAAACCTTTATTTCAGTATGCCAAAAACATGTTGTAGTGTACACTGCACTGAGGACACTCTTCTATAATAAGTTAGTACTGCATTCATTGCATTGATTTTAGCTCTGGTAATCATTATGGCTGTCGGCGCAATTCCACAGAATAATTTTGCCCATAGGTAAATTTGCCTGCTTGTGTTATATGCCCTTGTGATGCTTACATGGTTTCCTGGCCAGCAGCACTGTTGCTGGCCATGAAATCTTGCTTGCATCTGTGTAAGTGCGATATGCTGCATGCACATGCAATCAGCACTGCTGCTCATTGTGCCAGCATGTAAACTCAGTGTAGACTTTGTACTAAGCCTACAAGGAGTTTATTGAATCCCCGGGATTATCTTTTGCAAAAAGAGCATCCTTCTTCTTAGTTACTACTTTTTATTAACTTCACAGTTTAGATTTCAACTCCTCTTCGAATGTAAACTCACTGTTAACAAATCTCCCCATTCATTTAGACACAAAAACATTCCCTTTCTCTCTTCCTACTACTGAAAATTCTTTTGTAAAGCTTTCCACAACAGTATGAATTCTGTCACAGAAGAGATTCCCAACTTTTCTAGTTTACAGAGTTTTAGAACTCCCTTCCAATCATACTTCAGTGTTTCCTGTCAGCAGAGCTGATTCGCTCTTAACTTTGCACACCCATCTCCTTCTTTACTAGTTAATTTCATGGTACCAAACTATCATGCATACTAAACAATAACTGTATGCTATTTACTTCTCGTATGCTATCCATGCATGCACAGGGCCACACTGCATGTTATAGTGTTTATTCTAGGCATGATTAGTTGAACTTGCTATTTATTATCCTAATGTACTATTAGATGTAAGTACTGTTATGTTGCACTGCTTTCTTAGTTTTTTGTGTTTTCCTTTTTTCTGTATTGTTTCATAGATACATTGAAATAACTTATTGTATGTTGTACTTTAAAACTACTATATGCTTTATCTTTCAACATGGGATGTGCCTGAAAAGGGTTAACAGACCAGCCCACGTACCTGGTTATCCAATAGTAAATAAGTAAATAAATATACATTTAGTAATTCTGTTGGTGAACTTGTTTCTGTATGGGTTTGGAGCTGTCATGTGGATTTCATTATGACCTACTGTCCTGTGCATTTCATTATGAACTTGACATGCTTTTCCCATATATCTAGGTTTCATAACTATGGTATATTCTTTTTTTTGTTGTTGTTGCTATTGCCTAATGGCTTGGGTCATGGCTATAGAAGTTTATGAGAGCAGCGCAATCACTAAATTAACAAATGTGAAATAAAATAAAATAAATATGTAAGGGACAGTCAAAACATAAGATAATGAGTTGGATGTTTATGGTTAGGAAATTTGAGAGAAAAATAACTATGGCCTGGAACAAGGAAGATAAATTCAATGGCGTATGATCTATATTAACAGAAAGTGTGACATGGATACAAAATATGTTTTTTAGATTGAGAAAATGCTTGTGCAAGGAAAAGATATTAAAGGTCTGCATTTGTGGGGAGTGGCTGAAATATACAGAGGAAAAAGGTGATAGGGATAATATTTTCTATTGTGACTTTTCCAATACATGGCTAACAGGCTGATATGCCAGGATCAGTGTGACTTTTTATCACATTAGATATTTTAAGAAGGGAACATGACCATCATAATGTCAGTTCTATTATCATAATGTTATACTGTGCCATAAAATATATTTGTATTATCTTATGTCTATTTTTATTATAAAACTAATGAATGAAGAGTGGTTATAATGCCCTGATGTCATTACAACAGCCATTCCCTCAGGTAGGAAGGGACTTTGCCCAGTCATCAAATAAATGATAAATACATATGTACATACAAATAATTCAGGCACAGCCGATAATGCCCTTCTTACTTGCTAATATACAAAACAATCATTCCCATAATAAGTGTCAAGGTTGTTCTTAAAGGTATCTAAAGTGCTTGACTTAATATAATTTGGTAGTCTATTCCTTGCATTATCTACTTTCACATCAATTAATATACCTCTCATTCTGATATACATATAAATATCTCCATCTATATATAGATATATATCTCTCTCTATATATATAGATAGATAGAGATAGATTGATATAGATACACATAGTGATTTCTCACTCTCTCTCTCTCTATATATATATATATATATATATATATATATATATATGTATGTATGTGTGTGTGTGTGTGTGTGTGTGTGTGTGTGTGTGTGTGTGTGTGTGTATATATATATATATATATATATATATATATATATATATGTATATATAGACACACACACACACACACACACACACACTCATATATAAATATGTATGCACCAGTTCTATGACTGTCGCTCTCCATTAAGTACATGAATGCTGACTTCCAAAGCAGTTGCTAGGCCTACCTATTGAAGGATTACATCTGGGGTACCTGGTAAGGAGAAATTGGGGTTCTGGGTTTCGACATGGGGAACTGTTAGAACAGATGAAGTCTACATAGACGTTTGGTGAAGAGTAAAAGAAAAATAAGTGTAGCTTGCATCTTTGCTGGCTTGATATCTGAACAGTTATTTGCAGAAAAACAAAACATTTTTGGTGATAACTTCAAATACACATTCATTCTGTGTTTATCTACAGGATATGTTTATTACTAACAGTTTGTTACTGTTATAGTCTTATATCATAGGTTCCTAGGTAAGTACTAGGCAATCAGACTGCAGACTATTAAAAGTCTAGCCAATATCCCATATTCAAAATTTCCCATCAACCTCAAGAGGAAAGTGACGTGTTCAGTGCAGCACAGTAAGCAAACGGCAGTGGTCACTTGTCAGAAGTAGACTACTGTCTGTGCCAGTGTACACAGTGATATCCACCATAATGCTAGGCTAATGGCAAAGTATGTGCTACTATATTAATGCCCATTTCATGATTCCTGTTATTCCACATATTAATACCTGTATGTTTCTGTTCCTCTGTTAGGGATATGTTTGAATTAATACAAGTTATATATCGCTCTGCTATGAAGAAACAGGATAGCTGAATTCTATTGTATATTGATGTGCTTCATACCACTACAGGGGAACATCCATTGGAGTAACTTGGGGGAGACCAGATGAAACTCTTCACAGAGCAGTATGTGTGTGACCTCCATGACTGATCATATGTGGTCTGTAATAGTCTGCTGTGTATGCTGTCTTCCTTTCTCTGCATGTATGTCCCCAATCATTATGTGATATGCTCTGTCACATGTGCAACAATATACTCCCTTGCCCTTCTGATATTGTGTGATGTGTTCCCTGTCAACTGTGCAAATGTATGTATGTACCTTTCTCTGTCTGTGTGTTCCCTGGAATTGTGTGTTGTGCCCCCCATTACCTGTGCATATCTATGCATGTACATTTCTCTGTCTGTCTATCTCTTCCCTGGCACTGGTGGTATAATTCCTGTTAAATGTGCAAATGTATGCATGTACCTTTCTCTGTCTGTGTGTTCCCTGGCATTGCATGGTATGTCCTCCGTCACCTGTGCAAATGTATGAACGTACCTTTCTATGTCTGTTTGTTTACTTGCATTGCGTGATGCATTCCATTCACCTGGACAAATAGTAATGATAGGCTATTTTGACACATTCCTGCTTTTGCTGTTGTGTACTATTAACAATGCACCCTGTACACAGGCCATGCACTGCAAAATATAGACGACATGGTAACAGCTATACTGTCACATCAATTCTTTTAGTGTACCTTTGTTGCTTGTATACAGCCATCATACCTATGGCAGGACCAGTGATAGCCATTCTAATTTTGGGGCTCATAATTGCAAATCTTGCAATTATAAAAAAACTATAAAACTTCAGATGAACAGTGAATATCAGTTAATAGTTGTTTTAATTTGAAATTGCTTTTTCTAGGAGGATGAGTACCCCCACCCCAACTACTTATATTTACTAAATATAACTTTGCTCTACATTAGAGGAAAGGGAATACTCTAAGCCATCATGATCTCAGACTCAGTATTTATAGGTCCACTTGTTTGCATATTCAGTCTTGCTATTCTGGGAGTCCAACTAAAATGCTTCAGAATTACAAATGGTTATCCTATATCAAACATGGATATTGTGTCTTTACTTGTAGACTCTGCATGCATGGAGGTGCGTGGTCTGTTCATCTTAATTATCTTCACGGTCAATGTAAATGCCATCCATCCTTAAAGAAAATGTTGTTGCTAATAACTGGGGTAGAACCAGTTGTCTGGGTGCAGTTAGCTGTTTCCTGACAATCATATTGTGCAGCAATACACTAAAAGATACATTCTGTAAACTTCGTCAGATGAGTACTACAGTCCCCTCATGTGGTGCCCCATTACATAGTATGTTCCCTGAAGACTGCTTTGTTAACTTTGTCAGGTGAGTACTATAGTACCCCTCATGAGGTGCCTCATTGTTTGGTATGTTCCCTACAGGTTGTCTTTTATCTTTGTCATGTGAGTTGATTGTCTTGTTACCTTTGCCACGCGATTAACTTAGTACCCCTCATGTGGTGTACCATTGTTTCACATGCTCCCTGAAGGTTGTCTTTAGAAACCCAAATATACATTTGCCAAAAACACAGCTTCAATGGGACCAGACAGTGTCCCAGGCTGTGTCTAACAGGAGCTCCAAAATGAACTAACCGATCACCTAAACACATTGTTCAAACTCAGCCTCTCTACAGACTACGTACCCATAGAGTGGAGCACAGCAACAGTTATCCCTCTCCACAAAGGTGGAGCCACAATGTACCCCAGGAACTATCACCCTATAAGCCTGACTAGCCTGGTCTGCAAGGCTATGGAGCACATCATAATGGAACCCATTAACAAAGACATTGGGAACCTCCAAACATTGGACCCTACCCAGTTTGGCTTTGTTAAGGGCAGATCATGCCTCCTAAACCTGGTGGACTTCTTTGAGACAGTTATCAAGGCTTTAGATGAGGGAAAGGAGGTTTACATAGCCTACCTAGACCTCACAAAGGCTTTCAACACCATTCCCCATTCTGGTATTATAGACAAGCTCACCAGCCTGAACATAAAACCCTATGTCACGAGATGGGTTGCCAATTGGCTCATGGATAGAACCCACATGGTTAGAGTTTAGGCTCTAGGTCCGATTCTAAACCAGTTACAAGTGGTGTCCCCCAGGGCTCAGTCCTGGGACCTCTCCTGTTCGGTATAGACTTCTCAGTGGTACAGGCAAGCACAGGAGAACTATGGCTGACCAAGTTTGCAGATGAATGCCATGATCTCCAAGCCTGCTTTCAATTTTTGAGGAGTGCAATGAATTTGAAATGTATTCTGTTAGCGATTTGGGGATTATACCAAAACCAGCATAAACTGTTTAAAAGCTAATTTTCCTGAATGTTCTTTGTAGCAGCTGAAAGTGAAGAGCTGCATTTATTGTAACCCAAGTTCGTGTGATTTTTCAGCTCTTTTGTCCACATTTTAAGGAGGCTAAATCCAGTACATGTTATTTCCAGTACAATTGCATTTTGATATTATACAACTGAAAAAATAATTTCTTGTGAAAGATTAGATTAGGATTTTAGTGTTTCAAATCTTTTTAAACATTGAGGCTGTAACCCACTGTCTTCTTCTCCTGAAGCTTTATCTTCTAGATTCTGTGCCAACTTCCTGACCTGGATCAAAAGTTACCTAACATAAGGAACCATTGAATTCCAAGCTGGAAACCACCTGTCCAAGACAGGAACATTTAAAGCTGGCATCCTGGATCAAAAGTTACCTAACATAAGGAACCGTTGAATTCCAGGTTGGAAACTACCTGTCCAAGACAGGAACATTTAAAGCTGGCATATTCTAGTGGTCAGTACTGAAGCCAGTTCTGTTTTCCTTATTTGCCAACAATATTGCCTCCTGCATCCCTTTCCCAGTAATCATGGTATATCCTGATAACATTGCATTAACAAGATTTGAAGAGGGAGAACAGCAGCTACAAATTGACTGCCTGTAACAACCTTTGGCTGACTACATTTCCAGATGATTGCAAATTAGGAGCTGTTATTGAATCTCCCACCAACACAGATGTTCCCCAGGAAGGGATGATACAGGCAAACAACTGGTGTCAGAGCCATAGACTAAAACTAAAAGCCAAGAAATGCATAATAGTATCCTTCAGGAAGTCATCCACCTCTGGTACTCACATTGACAATACACCACTAAGAGCTAACTTAATAGTCAGAGACTTAGGACACACATAGACAGTAATCTAGCCTTTGACCATCACATGTCTACAGTAGTGAGAAAATCAGTCTATATTGTGCAACTTAGAAACAAAGGTATGTCCAAGGAAATCATTGTTCCACTGTATTCGGCCATCATCAGATGTGTCATTGAGTACAATGCCTCCTTTGGTATGTACCTAACCAGGCATATCCAACAACTGGAAGATCCAAAGAGGATCCCCACTAAAAGATTACAGAGCATAAGTAACATGTCCTATGCAGACCGCCTCAAGTGCCTATCTCTATATTCTGTCTCCTACAGGTAGCTGAGGGGAGATCAATACCTGGCTACAGGCATTGTCAGACCCCACTCTGATGGACATCCTGCATATCCACAAAGAAAACAGCACCAAAATTACCCATTCTAAATACTTAGACCTTTCCTGTGATATAAATAAGACCTGCTGGAGAGACAGGTATGTATCCCAGAGACTACCCCTTCTCTGGAACAGGCTCCACATCCATGTGAACAGAGTTCACCCCAACCCAATTCAAGTGCAACTTGGACAATTGGATGGGGAACACGACATTCATTCCTGGTTTGGCACCTATGTCTCTAATCAACACAGGCAGCCTGTAAATTGTTCATCTTCCAGGCCCCTGCTTGTAAATGTTTCATCACCAAAGATCAAGTTACTTATCAAGGGTACCAGAACTTGTCAGAGATTTCGGAAACATGGCTAGGTTTAAAAAGGCCCTTGTGGTTGTAAGCACAGTGCACACCTATGAAACTTTGCTGCTAGATGGATTAAGACCGAAAATTACAATTCTAAAAGCAATCTACACGGCTTTCAATATAAAGCAAAAGCTTGCTGGAATCATAAAACTTAAAATAACTTACTTAGGAAAAGAAATGACATAGGCAGAATGGAAATACTTGGAATTATTGATAGACCCATGTGCAAATTTCAAAGCTCTCACTGAATGTATGACAAGCGAAATAACCCGATAGAGTAAAGCTTGCTATTCATTTTTAAACCACCTTGCTTCAGAGTTTAGAAGCTCATTATCTTTTGATACTTTCTAGACTTTTATATATGGCCAATGAATTGTATCACTATGAGCAAGATTTTGCATGGTTACCATGAGGTATAAGCCTGGTTTAGCCCTTAGTGAAACTATTTTGGATTTAGAGACAGCCTTATCACAGTACTGTACCAGGTCATGGTAAGAACTATAGTAGGTGTTCTCTGCAATCTAACACAAATGGTAATAAACATTTTAGGTAAGGGCTTTATACTAATTTTCTATTGGCTTAATCTCTGAAATGCCTGCAGTAAGGCATTTATGCAGTTGGTATGTAAGTTACCTTGGCCAGCCATCTTATTGAATGTAGCCAAAGGCTCACATTCAGCCTTTGCTTCCAATTGGTTAGATCACATTAGAGGTAAGATGCTGAAGAGATTAGCTGGCAGATAGTGTTGTCAGTGTGTGTGTGTGTGTGTGTGTGTGTGTGTGTGTGTGTGTGTGTGTGTGTGTGTGTGTGTGTGTGTGTGTGTCTGCATGTGTGACTGTATGCAGAAAGATGAGCGACCTGATAAGTATGTTTCTGTGTGCATGTGTGCATATGTGCATATAAGCATGTCTGTGTAGGAGTGTTCCTTGTCTGCATGCATGTGTGTGTATCGGCCTGGCTTGTCAGAATAGCAGGGTTAGTTAGGGGATATCTAGATTAGGTGTGTCCATCTGTCTGTCTGTCTGTATGGGTGAATGGATGAGTGTGCACATGAGTGATATTGGGTGGGAGTGTTGTGTATGTGTGTGTGTGTGTGTGTGTGTGTGTGTGTGTGTGTGTGTGTGTGTGTGTGTGTGTGTGTGTGTGTGTGTGTGTGTCTGTGTGTGTGTATGTATGTATGTGTGTATAGGGGGAGGCTATCATACCTTCACACTCCCCTAGACTAACAGGAAAGTCCTGCAGTACTGGGGTGCCACTAGACATTAGGATGTCCTTTATATCATGCTATAAAGGCAGTGAAAAAAGATAATAAATAAATGTTTGCAGCACAAAAGATTAGGGCAGAGGGTAACTCTAGACACCAGAGATTCTCTTTATATCATGCCCTAAAGGCACATAAAAAGATAACAGAACAACATTTTGCACTGTGAAAGATGTGGGATAGAGTGAACACTAGACAACAAGGATACTATTTATATTGTGCCCTAAAGGCACTCAAAAAGATTTACGCCATGTACAACATGTGGCCAAGGTAGTAAGATAATCATTCTATGTTGCCTGGCTTATAAGTAAGAGCATGGCATCCAGGTCCAAGGAAGTCACAGTGATACTTCATTTGGCCCTTATCAGATCCATATTTGAGTTTAATGCCCCTTTGGCAAGTAACTGACCAGTCATTTGCAATGGTTGGAATGCCCACAAAGGATCCTTGCCAGGAGAATCTAAGGTATAAATACATAGTCCTGTATGAATTACCTTAAAGTCCAGCCTCTATACTCTGTCTCCTACAGGTTACTGAGAAGCAATCTATGCCTGACATGCAAGTCATCATCAGATCCAACTCTGATGGACCTTTTACACATCTGTAAAATGAACAGCATCAGAACCACTAGATCCAGGGATTTAAAATTTGCTTGTGCCATAAATAAGACACTTGGCAAGACAAATATGTGTCTCGAAGATCCGCATGCTTTGGAACAGGCTACCTATTCATGTAAATCAGTGTCCATCCCTAACCCTATTCAAGTGTAACCTTGACCAATGGATGGGAAAACTGAAATTCACCCTGGCTCTGGTCCCATGTCCCTGATAGACAGAGGCAGACAGTAATGCTTAAACTAACATATCCCTCCAAGTAATGTCTAGAAACTTACTAACATGCTCCCTCCTAATAAATTCCCATGATACGTAGGGGCAAAACTGGGCTGGATTGCACAGTGAAGCTTATAAATGCTCTGGTGGTCAATAGCCTAGCATATAAGTATAATCTGTGACCCTATGAACTTGCAATCAACTTTTGCAAACATCTCCTTCACAGAGCTTTAGCCTTCTCACTACCACTAGACTCTTGAAAGCCTCACATATTTCCTGACTTTTTGAAGAAGAAAAATTTGGACCCTATACACTCAGCATATACCCGACTACATAACAAAGTATTGGTCTTCTGCACCACCACTAGCCACCAGTAATGCTCTTACCATAATACCTTAAGTTTTAAAAAAAAAGATTAAAAAAAAAATACAAGTTAAAGTGAAAGGAGGTGGGGGAGTTTTAAACCCTGCACCCTAGGCAGTGAAACCAAGCCAGAACTTTAACTCTTTACACTTCTAGGAGTGTATGACACCCCAATGCCTGTCAGTATGCACCAACCACAATAGTCCATTAATTGCAAGAAACTGGGCATGTAAAGAAAAGCAACATCAATAACTTTCTGGAAAATTAGGTAAAATCTGGGACAGTTTTAAACTATTACTGAGACTCACTTACAAAGTTAATAGAGCAATAGGTCTAGCATCTCCATACACTTTATGAACTATAAGAAGAAAATTCAATTCTCTTGCATTATTGACTGATTGTAAGAATATATGATTTATGAGAGGAGAGACAAAAATAAGAAAACACATCCTGAGTATTCTGCCTGGTCGGGGACAGGTAAGAGGTGTGTGTGTGTGTGTGTGTGTGTGTGTGTGTGTGTGTGTGTGTGTGTGTGTGTGTGTGTGTGTGTGTGTGCGCGCGTGTGTGTTCAGTGAATAATGGGGGTGCCTGTGCCAAAACAATGCATAGGCCACAAATGGTGAGTACTGCAGAAAAGTGCTGATTGTCACTCTTGGTAGATATACAGAGTTGACAGTAATTGACAGTAACTGCATCTAATATGTCTCAGAACTGCATTTTCTGAAGTCATGGAAACAGTCCCTTTTGGCCAAAGCTCTTACCACTGAGAGTAGGGTTTTTCAGAATCCCCAGGTTTATTCAAGCAAAAACACTAGACTCAATCAAAAATCTGTAAATTTACATCACTTTCTCCTAGGTGTGAACACCAGTCTATAAACTGGATTACTCTAAATACAGCAAATGAATGCCACTCCCTGCCAAAGCCAGCCCTCTCCTTTCAGTTCAAAGTTTTAAATTCCTACCCAACTACTATGGTCTCATGCTTACCCTTGAACTGCCAACTGTACACTGTATATAAATCTGTACTCGAACTCAAAAACCTTCTGATGTTCCTCAGACCACAACGTGAGGCTTCAACCTGATACAAGTAGCTAAAGTTTTTGTAGAGTAGTTATACTATGTACTACTTTCAGATACTTACAGAAGGTACCTAAAGTTTTTGTAGAGTAGTTATACTATGTACTACTTTCAGATACTTACAGAAGGTACCTAAAGTTTTTGTAGAGTAGTTATACTATGTACTACTTTTAGATACTTACAGAAGGTATCTAAAGTTTTTGTAGAGTAGTTATAATAGTTACTACTTTCAGATACTTACAGAAGACTATTCTTACTCTATGTACAGAGGGATCCAGATGGTTGTCTTATCATCAGTTAGTGCTTACATTACACTTATCAATCAAATGCACTGTACTGCTACCTAAACTAACATACATTACTAACATTTGCCCCTATTTTCCATTCTGTTTACAGTGTACCCTAAGCTTTTAAATGTCTGACAACTTATTTTTGGCAAACTTAATGTCAAATACATGATATACTTAAAACGGTCAATTTACATCATCCGAAACTGGAGCTGATTACAAATATTCAGTTCAGGGTTGTAGGCCAGAGGTCAAGGTGTGAGAAAAAAATTCTCCAGGCTATACAACCTCTGTTGTGACTCCTGCTGTGTGATTGACACACACACATGCACACAGCTTGAAAGAGCATAGAAGGCAGCTGGCAACGCAAAATTTGTTAGGACATCTCTGTCTTGTGATATACCAGTATAACACAGCACACTGTTTGAAAACCATTGATTTAGATTTCAGTGAAAAAATATTTATTAAAATAGCTCCTGTCCACTGTAATCATCTACCAAAATAAAACAATATCATACCTCTCTACTGTCCAGATTTTTGCAGAATGTCCACATTTTTGCTATATATTTTAGTCTGTCCTTCATAAAATCTGTAGTTATCTGGCAAATCACTGAGGACAGAAGTCAGTGAATAATGACATACATTTTAGTTTCAGACTTCGTATCATTCAGAAAATGTATGGTAACTCAAATCCTGTTGTTCTATTAACTTTCTAAGTTTATAAGTGCAATATTTAAAATCTGTCCCTATTTGTGTGCATTTGTAACTCCATTATTTTAGGCTTTGTCTAGATATCTTGAACTAAGAGGTTCAGAGGTATGGCAAGTCTGGCAGAACTGAGTTATACATTGCTGTCAGTAGATGTGTCAGGTAGGCTACGGAAGTCATCTTCCTATGGTCAGTAGTCCCCTCCCCACAATTCTGCATATAACTAGCAGGAACATGCACTGATCTCAACTCCACTGCGTACATGACAGTGCCATGCTGTTGTGCTATTTCACCCCTCAAACATTCCCAAGAGTATCCATCCCAATCTTATTGCAATATACCCGCAGGTGTTGATTTCATTACTGGTGTACATTATGAGGCATGTACATATTTATTTATTTATTATTATTTATTTTACATTTGTTGTCTGTTTCTTCTTTTTTCAGTATTTTCATATACAGTTTCACAGCTTTACTTTGTAAAGCTCTATAATATAGAATTTAGTAAATAAGCCTTCTTGTGCAAAATGGTGCTTCTACACTTCATCTCATCAAAAAGGCCATGAGGTGATCATGCTAATAAGGGCTTCATAGTGTAGTTTTCCTAATGAGTCATATGAGTGCCAGTGTCATTGAAACACAGCTAGAACATAATACACCATTCACCCTAGCTGGTAGTAGCCAGGCCTGGCACATATCTACAGAGGCATGGGATGATGATGCCTGACACGAGCTTGCTAGAATGGTGAATGAGACCTCCTGGGGAGTAGTGCCAGCAGTGGTACAACAATCTGTGGTGACACAGCAGTGGAAGGCAGAGATATGAGAGAGAGAGAGACAGAGAGAGAGAGGGGAAGAGAGAGAGAGAGAGAGAGAGAGAGAGAGAAAGAGAAAGATGTACAATAGTGGAAGCAGTTTTGTACCTCTCCTTATTCTATTACATGGCTGGACGTTGCAGAAGGCAGAAGCAAAGGCAGGAGGGTCTCACCAGGCAGCCAGGTGCATATGTCTTTTGTGACATTCTACTGTGTAACTTCAAATGTATATGTGCCATATGTGTGCACTAATGTATTCTCCTTTTCTCTTCTTTCACAGGTCCAGTTGCGGTTGAGTTTCTGGAGCAGTGCTAATTGTGTCTGCCTGTGCTGACACTTGCTTCTGGAGCTGTGTTGCCAATGTTTGCCAGGCTTGCCTCTCATTAGGAAGTTGAAGGTCTTCTGACTGAAGCTAACATGGAGGGATCTCTGATGGTCACAGTGGCAACTTCACATTTGATGGGGTGCACTCTCCTTTTCTGACAGTGCCCCCGTGTTAGGTGTGGTAGTTGGTATCTTCTGAGGTATCTCAACACTGAATGTCATTTGCATATATGCAATATATGTGGTACGTTTTATGCAATATATGTGGTATGTTTAATATATTCGTCATCAATGACATTTTTTGATAGGGACATGTGTACTAATTTTGCTTGGCGTATCATTTGGTGTAGTGATCGATTTTACATGCTTCAAGTGCTCAAGCATGCATTGCTAGTCATGCCCATTTTTCATCTTTGTATATATTGTAAGTAGTAAATGTATCGCATTATTCCTTTTTTAAGTTTGTTGATTTTAACACAGCATTTAGAATAGGCAGCTTTAACTGAACTAATTAATACATATCTATATATCTTTATACGACAATCGCAATGTAGCGATAGATTTTATATGCTTCTAGTGCATTGTTAGTTATGTCTAATTCCACCTTATCTTTCGTATATATTGGAAGTAGTAAATGTATTATATTTTTTTCTTTAAGTCTGTTCATCATGATACAGCATTTAGAATAGGTAGCTTTATCTGAGTCAATTAATGTACATCTTTATATGAGAATCGCTATATATATTAGATGTTTTTATCATAAATATATACATATATATTTTTTATAGCATTTTTTACTTGTCATAGTATTTTTATTTATCTATTTATATTATGTCATATATAATATACTTATATGATTAGTGAACATAATTCATTTAGAATATCCAGATATAAATATCTAATATCATCGAAGATATAGATATCTGTTATATATATGCGAATGTACTTGCAAGTGTTGAAAGTTTCTTGCAGTATTCCTTTAACATCACTTAGGAGTGGTTAATTGATTCACAATGCGTCATTAATTGTAGTTTATAAATGTAATTGACTCAACATTTGAATTCTAACAGTCTGATGAAGCTACGGTGAAAGCGCTTACTGTGTGTGTTTTTTATAATAAAGAAGACCTGCTTTACACATATTTACGGAACAAGAGCGTTTTTGGAATTTTAAAGTTCGAGGTTTTTGTATGACTGCCTTGGTTGTCTCCCAGTATGTTTATTTGGATTATATTTGTTATTCTTCTGCACATTGGGAGATATTCGTACTGCTGAGTAACGTATTATTTGTGGTTGGATACACACATATATGTATATATATTTTTTATAGGAAAATATATATCTCCATCAATATTAATACACATATGTGTCCCTGCTAAGCCATTCATATTTAAAAACTATGCAAGATGTGTTCATTTTTCTTAGATCACTCATTGATATATTATATATTATTATATTCAAAACACATCCTGTCATATTAAAATTTGTATAACATTTCTACCTACCGAATATGTTACCATTGGTCATTGAGACCTGGTCACACAGAGTGGAGAAAAGGTAATCTCCACGTTTGTCAAAGGTGTTTTTGGTGAACTGGCTTTGGTTTCTTTGCATTCACTGAAATTGCCTTCGACGGACTGAAATGCTCCCTATAGTTTGATACTGCATTTGTGTGTTTGTTGATATACACACACACACACACACACACACACACACACACACACACACACACACACACACACACACACACACACACACAGCATGCAGATGCACACACACACACACACACACACACACACACACAAACACACATGTATACACGCACACACACACACGCACACACACACACGCGCACACACACGCACACACGCACACACACACACAAACACACACACACATACATGCACACACACAAACACGCACGCACACGCACACACATGGAGGCATTATAACACATACACGGAGGCATTATGTAACTTAATCTAAGTAGGTATAGTTATTTTATATATATATATATATATATATATATATATATATATATATATATATATATATAGATATATAAAGATGATTTAGACAAATGAAGACAAGGAGGACGCTCCTAATGGAATTAGGAAGACTAGCTTTCCTATAAGCCTTTTCCTTACATCCAACCTTTAAAACGTGTCAGGCTTTGTAGTATTGCTACATATATCCCAAATACAATACAGATTGTTGTTGTTGTTGTGTCTTTCGGCTTTCGGCACACACACACACACACACGCACACGCACGCACACGCACGCACACACACACACACACACACACACACACACACACACACACACACACACACACACACACACACACACACACACACACACACACACACACACACACACACACACACACACAAAGAAAGAATGTACAGTGCCAAGTAAGAACCGACATGGAAAAACAAATGTACCAGTGCTGCAGTTGTCTATCATTTCCTTGAGTCACAATACAGGCATTCAAGTGAGACTTATGTTATTTTTTGGGGGGATGGGTGCAGTAGACATAACCTCTCACATGGTAGTGTTGGAAGAATTACTTCACTGAGGAAACATTGCTTTGGGGGTCCTATCACTGTTTCCCTTTGAGGAGTGTCATTTGACAGTGCATGAGCTAATGCACCCGTATCCCATTTGCTGGAGATATCTGTTGTACTGTGATATTATACCCTCAGGCTGCTTCACTGGCCGCATAGATATCTGGATGACGGAAACAGAATTTAACAGTAAGAATTATCAGATGACAAATCTGCTGCAAGTCAAGTGAGAGCTGAGACATAGGCTGCTTAATAAGGGAAACAGAGATATAAAGGCAAGGAAGAATATAGTAGTTTACAAAGCAACACGAGCAAAACATAATATCCAATGTTACCAGTTTTTTCCAACTAAAAGAAGAAATTGCTATCGTCCTAACCTTTCTGTTACTCATGTTTTATGGGTCATGATCTGTCACTTTCACCCAGTTTGCCTCATTACTGGAACAAATTCACAACTGTTACTGCTGTAATATTTCCCAGTATCATTTCTGCAATGTACTGATGTATTGGAGAGCCAAATTATTGCACAGAAGTGTATTTTTACCTTGTTATGTGTCACTACATTATTGAAATTTACAATATCCTGTTATATATGTTATTCGCAGTACTGTATCTACAAACATCATAACAGAAAAATAAACTTATGGTAGTATATGGACCAGCAAGTGACCATGAAAATATTAAATAAATACATTTAGAGTGGTCTGATATCTGCTTAGCATCTGCCTTATTTCCCAGCTGGCTACTGACATTTTTCCTCATAATTTATTGTTTCTAGCTGTTTAAATGTAGTGGGATAAGTTGGTTGTCTTGCAGTTCAGAAGGCTAAGTATACAAGATGTTAAAAAACTACATTGTGTAGTTCAAGGTTTGATTCCCTTAATTTCCACATGTAAACTGCTTGACAAGTTAAGTCAATTACCCAAGAAAGTGATCCCAGGTTAACCCTGTTAAGGTACACTTGTGCCCTGTGCATTTAGCCAATTTAAAAAAAAAAGTGCAAAAAGTAATGGTGCAGTGCAATTACAGAAATAGGTAGTGATATTTCTTTAATTATTGTTGTATCAGTCAGTGCTCGTCACATTGCAGAGGCCCAAAAAGATAAGGCAGTTCTTGTGCTGACCTGCAGATAGTGTCAGGTATTTGAGAATCTCTCAATTTCTAAAAGGCTGAATAGGATAAAATACATTGATGGAGTTATGTTGTGGCACGAAATCAAGAAATGTACCAAACTAAAACCTCCCAGTGCTGAACAAACTTTATTTTTTATTTATTTTAACATTTGTTAACTGGGTTAGTACGACTGGGTTCTAAATAGCCCTTTTTCAGCAGAGACCTGAGGAGAAAAGCTCCAAACAACAAATATTGCAAGAAATATGGGTACCGATACAGACAGCAGTCAAAAATCCCAATATGGAATAACAACGCCATTTTCTTGTTAAGATAAGTTACATATACACATGCAGTAAAGATGCAGTACAGTGTTAAAGCTAACCCCATATTAATATAGCATATCAATGCCATAAAAAAAGGAGTAGAGCAACAGGGTGAGAGTATAGCGGTACGAAAAGGATAGAAGTAAGGAAAGAAAAGTGTGTGCGAGAGAAGAACACGATGCAGGAGGCACTCTGAACTTTATGCATATTGATGATAAAAGAAGCTGTAAAAATATTATAGTACGGAAATATGCATATATTCACTCTAGTGCTGTGTACTCAGCAACATGAAAAACAAGATAAAAAGTTTGTTGTTGCCCCAAATGAAGCAGTGGGAAAATACTTCAATATATTACTATGTGGTCATACAAGTAAATATACTCAAGTATCATAGAAAGACTATCAAGCTGCAAACAGTAGGCATTTACGCAAGCCATGAAATATAAGGCAGGCCAAAGTCCTAACATGCAATGCTGACAACAACGTACAGGCCACAGTCCTAACACTCAGTACTGACAACAACGTACAGGCCACAGTCCTAACACTCAATACTGACAACAACATACAGGCCACAGTCCTAACACTCAATACTGACAACAACGTAATAGAGACATGCATGAAATGAAACACACTACACTCTTTCACCAAAGCACACATGCCATGTAAGGTGGCAAACTACACCTTCTGAAACTGTAATTAGGCATGTTAGCAAGGGTAATCCCACTATCTCAAATGGCTCTGCATGAGCAGGTTATACCCTGACCTTCTATATTTGCTGTCAACAATCAAAGTGCCCAAAATACCAACTTGGCTTTGTGATATAGAGGAATGTTGTTCTGATTATGCTGCAGATGACTTATGTTTGATCAGCAGCATAGTGAGATAAAACAGACAGGAAGGGGGTAGGAGTGAGTGGCATTTGTCAATTGCCCCAGCCTGAGAGAAGGGAGATGGTTTAATCCTTCGCCATACAACAACAGGAGTGTGAAGGGGTTAGCTGGCAAATATTGATGAAGGTGAAAATGCAGCGGAAGTAAGGCAGGTACGTCTAGCCATGTCTGGTCTTCAGACATGTACTCTCCCACATCGAAGTGATTGAAATGTCACAACAGACTCAAGGTAGAATTAGGCCAGGTTCAGCAGAGGATTTACTTGGCTGTCTCACTGCCCACTTATTAACATCTGAGTCTCATTTCAAGGCAAATAAATCCAATTATTCTTTCACCCTGACTAGGGACAAATAGGTCATAAGATATCTGCCAAATGGGAGAGCAGCTAGGCTTGGCTCTTGTTCTATAGGACGGATAAATGGTTAGCAAGGTGCAGAACTTTGAGTCATAGGCCAAATCATGAGGAGACAAAAAAAGTTGTATACATCACAGACTAAACACATATTCACATGCTACATGGGCATTTAAAAGTGCATATTTCTCTATCAGTGTCTCCATGCATATTATATTAGTTAATTGCCTTAAGGAGGTTAACTACGGCACATACCTGTTTTATTGTCAAAGACTATTTTGGTTAATGGGTAACTCATGCTTTCTTTTGCAGTGTTGTTAATAGAGCTCTAATATTTGATAATCATAGGTTCATAGGTAGGTACTAGGCTATTGTCCCTAGGGCCTATGAAAGCCTAGCCAAAAAGGTACCCTGGCTTTCGCCACCCAAGAAAATTATTTGCCTGTGCCCCAGTTGAGCAGAGCCACAGAAGTGATCCCTGGGGTAAATTTCCTATTTCCCATCTAATCATCAAGATTTTTCTTGAAGAGTGCTAATGAGGAACTTTGTTTGATATAGATACGTAGTTTGTTCCAGAGTATGGGAAGTGTCTGGGACAGGAATCTATCCCTCCAGCATGTTCTGTTTGTTGTGGTGACAAGGTTTAGGTCTCTAGAGCATGTAGCTTAGAGTGATTAGGATTTCTTTAAGCGGAGCATGTCCAACAGCTCTGGGTTTGATATAGCTTTGTATGGAAGGCAGAGATCACCTCTGAGTAGGTGATATGTGACGGAGTAAAGCTGGAGTTTTTTTAGATGGTCTGCGTAGGGCATCCATTTGAAGTTGTAATCCTCTTTGTGAGGTATTTCTGTGGCCTTTCCAGTTGTTGTAGATGTCATGCGAGGTATATACCAAAAGGGGAGTCGTACTCTATAATGGGTCTAATGAGTGACGAGTAGAGGGGAACAATGACCTCTTTTTTCCTGGATGAGAAACCTTTTATGATGAGGTGTGCCACATAGAAGGATTTCCTGACTACTGTGGTGATGTGATTATAAAAGGAGAGACTACTGTCCACCTGTGTCCCAAGGTCTCTTATCACACTTTCACTGTTAAGTAGACTACCGCCTATGTGGTAGTTCATGGGTACAGAGTTTTTACCAAAAGGGATGACAATGCACTTTTCGGCATTGAGCTTGAGGCTATGGCTTTGACACCAGGCATCTGTCTCAGTGAGGCCCTTTTGTAGGATGTTCACATTGTTAGGAGTTTCGATTATGGCTCCTCGTTTGCAGTCATCTGTGAACTTCATTAGCCAAAGACCTTCTGTGTTAACCTGTACTTCAGAGAAGTAGATACCAAACAGCAGAGGACCCGGGACTGAACCCTGTGGTACTCCACTTGTCACTAGTCTGGAGTCGGATTTGGAGTCTGCTACTTTCACAGTGTGGTTTCTGTCAGTGAGCCAGTTGGCAACCCATCTTGTGAAATAGGGATTTATGCCTATTTTAGTAAGTTTAACTATAATTCAAGAGTGGGGTATGGTGTCGAAAGCCTTGGCGAGATCTAGATAGGCTGTGTGAACCACCTTACCCTTATCTACAGCTTTGGTGAGTGCTTCAAAGAAGTCTATCAGGTTAAGGAGACATGATCTGCCTTTTACAAACCTGAACTGGGTGTGGTCCAGAGTTTGGAGATTATCAATGCTTTTGTTTATAAGTTCCATGATGATACATTCCATGGCCTTGCAGACCGGGCTCATTAGGCTAATGAGGCGGTAGTTCCGGTGGTCCATGGTGGATCCCCTTTGTGGAGTGGAATAACCATCACTGTGCACAATTCAGTGGGCACAAAGCCTGAGGCAAGGCTATGATTGAACATGGTACTTAGGTGGGGTGCCAGTTCATTCTGTAGTTCATGCAGTACACAGCCTGGGATGTTGTCAGGTCCCATGGATGCTGTGTTCTTGGCTTTGGAGAGTGTGTTTTTTACCTGTGCAGTGTGATTACAGGAACTTTGCATTCTTCGGGTATAGAGATGGGCTCTTTAGGGGGTGAGAGGGGGGTAAAGTTAGCACTGAACCTATCTGCCAGGATGTTGGCAATATCAGTTGGTTCGATATATTTTGTGCCATTGTGTTGTAACTCAGAGCAGATCTGAGTGTTGCCATTGAGATTCTTAACATAGCTATAGAATGCTTTGTGACTGTCTTTAGAAACAGTGGCAATTTTGTTTTCATAACTAGCTTTGGAGGATTTTATGAGGGATCTTAGCTTCTTACTCAGACTGACCAGGGAGTTCCTCCAATCATGGGATTTTACTCTTTTTTGCAGCAGTTTCTTTCTTCTGTTGTAGATTTTGTTTATGGCAGGGGACCACCAGATTGGCTTCCTTTTTTTTTGGAGGATAGCATGTTGGTTCTGTTAGGGATAGCACAATCCATGCACTTGTGGAAGTGCCTATAAAGTGCATTTGTGTAGGATTCAGCAGTCGTAAATCTATTGTCTGTCTGCATGGGTGTCGTGAAGTTTGCCACTTCTGTCTTAAGAAGTGTGAAGTTGGCTTTGGAGAAATTTTTAACGGTGGTTTCCCTAATGGTGGATGGGGGTGGGATGTGGATGTCTAGGGTGATTAGCTTGTAGTCGGATCTGACAATTGAGAAATTGGCCTCTGATGTGGAACACAGGTCGCCCGTGTTGGTAATGAGCAGGTCTAGGATATTGCTGCCCCTGGTGGGGGTGTGGATAAGTTAATCCAATGCACTGGAATTTATGAATTCCAAAAATCGTTGAGATATCTCTTCTATAAATGTGACAGTTTGAAGATGCAACAGCATTTTTTTAATTAAGAGATAATATTACAACTAAAACTAGACTTCTGTGGCTGACAAGATTCACAGTTAGTTAGAGCTAGATTTGCTCCAGTTATGCAAAACTATTTATGCGAATGTTTGAGGAAGCTATCACATATGGGGACCCCAATTTTGAAACTATTGTCACATTTTACAAACAATATATTGATGATCTTATTATATTATTAAGGGAAAGAAATGTTTAACTTGTTAGCACCTATGTGGCATGGAATGTGACACTTCTAGAGGTTAGCACACACACTCTAGCATTCCAGAGCATTTTCTGAAAATTCAACAAAAATGCATACATTAAATAAATAATTTTTGAACAATAAAAACTATTAAAACCATGTACATAGCAATGTTGTCTGTAAGAAGTATTCGTTACAATGATAATAGTCAGTGCATTTATAGTACTTCCATAAATACTATATTATAATGCTCTAAACTCCACTATTATATTTTTTGCTAAACTTTCACAAACAAATTGTCACATCTTGGAAACTACAATCTAGATGATATTGTTAGAACAGTTTTGTTAACAAGACATAACCTTTCACACACAGCAAAAAAAATTCTCTCTGAGTGCATGCATAATGAGATATTTACATAAATATGAAAACTTATGCTTGATTCTATAATTTACATAAAAAATATTGAATGTGTCTAAGGATATGCAATTTACTGTACAAATATCAATTCCAGTTTTCTTCAGCAACATGTAAGGTTTCATGTGATGCCATACAACAGTTTGTAAGTCACATGGTTTTTGAAGTATAAAGTACATATGGAAATATTGCTTATTTTCATAAGTACTAACAAACAACTAGCAATATCTCCAGCAAAGTATAATGTAAATGGACACTGAGAATTAATTTTCCTGTTTCCCACCATGGCATTCCACAACATACTCCTCAATAACATGCAGGTCTTTCATTCATGAAAATATGAACATAAATATGAAAATATGAATAATAGGTGGCAGACAGTGATTCATTTCTCTACTGGAGGACATGATAGATTAACAATCTTAGTGGCATTTGATTAATAACTCATTGTCCTTTCTAATACTGCCTCTTATTAGCTGGTAAGTTACTTAGTTAAAGAAGGTACGCCTAAAAAGGTCTGGATACCATAGGAAGCTATGGACATTAACTGGAGGCATACAAAAAGCACTATAGGCTTGAATGTATTTGCATTAATGGGTTGTCTCCAAATTAATAATTTTGAAATTCGCTTTGGCTTTTGAATTGAAGAAGTAGAATATTCAGTACTTAAATATCTTGTTTTATAGTTGAGGTAATGTGATATATTGGGCCTACTTTAGATCGACGAAATGTCAAAATGTTGAAAGCTCACATGAGCGTAAATGCAGGAACTCGATGTATATTTTTTTGGATCGCAGTACAGTGAGAATCAGAATATCTCCCCTTTCCTCACTGTAGTGCGATATCAGAGTTGGAATATGTATTTAGTGGGGGGTGTGGGGGGGCGCAGCGATTTCAAATTTCTGCATTTACGCTCATGTGAGCATTCGACATTTTGATTTTTCGTCTATATAACATAGACCCTGATATAGTCACCGCTTTTAGGAAATGTACCTTAGCAAATACCTTTTTGCACACATCTAATGCTCATCCCTTCCTTCTAATTAATTCTCTCCCATACTGGCAGTTCTTCAGGGCAAGATATTTATGCTCTGAGGATGTTGAATTCCAAAGGGTTACGGCTGAGTTGGCTTTTGGCTACAGTCTGCTGAGATAATCAGCTGGCCTCCTGTGATCAAGTGGAAGATGTTTAAACTTATAATCTAAGTATAAAACTTATAAAACAAGGGATTAAAGTATTCCTAATAATGAAGATGTTATTTACTCTGTGATACACCGTGGTCCCTTTCTTGAAGGGGTGGCGTGCAACATGAAACAGTATTGATATATAGTGGCATGAGATAAAATCCTGTGCAGCTTAAAGTTAAAAATTTCATACAGGAACTCCCTAAGCATTGGTGACCATATTATACATATGTTCATGGAAAAGGACAATCTAATATCTAAGGATTGCAATGGTTATTTAATTTGTATTTATTTATATACTTACTTCTTCCCTCAATACATTATGATGCTCCCATTCTTACTAACCTTCAGGCATCACAAGAAGCAAAACGTGAACAAAGCTACAACAAAGCAGCTAAATTTGCAGCAAGTACCCCTTTCAGAAGCTGGCACTGTACAGCACTTAAAAGCCTAAACTGATTAGAAGTACTCATCAGCTACATATACACAGCGTCTTACCCCCTATGAGATTATCCAGCATCCATCTGCTTGCCCAGCATTAAATACCATTCTACACAACTGTGTTCTCACTTAGTTTTTACAGTCCAATGACCGAAAACCCGTTCCTCTCCATAAACCTACCAAATCTGCTGGGCATGGTCTGTACTCATGTCATGCTGCTAAGGCCTGGAACTCCTTACCTGTATCCATCAGGTCAATACCCTCCCTCAAGTCCTTTAAAACATTATAAAAGACTTCCTTGCCAAACTCTGACTCTGTACTTGTTCCAGATGAGGATATCCCTAATAAGAGCAAGCACTTATTCATACCTTATACATTTTACTCCTCTTTCTTCAATCACTTCCTTACTTTAATTAACTTCTCCCTCCTGATTCTCTATCTAAATATGCCATAATCCTGTTTTTTCTCTCACTTCATGTTACAGTTCCTGTTTGCATTATACCAACTTACCATTAATTTCTCTATAAACTGGCAAAAATGTCTCTAAATATTAAATCATTGTCATATATGTTGTACCTGTTCTTAATCAATGTTTTCACGTTATGTCTAATTTAGTATAATTATTTCAACTGTAGATGTTTCATATTATTTTTGAAGACTGTAAACTTATGTCCTTAAATGTTTTTGTAATACTTTGGAGCTTTTTTCCCCAGGTCTGTACTCAAAATGGGCACCTACCTAGTTGGACTTTCCTGGTAATAAATGTCAATAAATAATAGCCCTGAATTTGTTGTTAACATATCTTATTTTAAAGTTGCAGGTATTTTCAGCTTTTGTCAATAAGGGGTTGTTTATAGCCAGGGATTTACTTGTAACACATTTTATTTATGACAGACTGGAAGGCAGGTTAGTAAAGGAATGGCACAGCATATGGGGATATTTGGAATGCCTCGCTGACCAGTCTAGTGGCTTTCAAAGCATGATCACGGCCTAAAAGACTTGACTTTCTTTGTTGTGCATGTATGTCATTATCCGTTCTTCTGTCGGAAGGTTTCTGAGATCTTGCTACAAAAAGAAGTCTGGTTAATATTTGTTTCAAATAATGAAGAAAAGAGAAGGAGGAGGCCAACTGACAAATATGGAAACAAGCGGCTAAAAGCCTCATGGATGACTGACATGGACAATAACAGCTGGGGACGGCTATACATATTATAGTGGAAAGCATAAGAGGTGGTCCAGAATCAATAAGATACTATCACAAAGAAAAATTTTAATCAAACACTTAATGTGAAGGTTGTTGGCCTGATTATATTCTTGGACCATGCCTGCATTCCCTTTGTCCTAGATCTGAGATCACAGCAGGCTAGAATTTTTGATTGGAGGTTTGTAGTTTTCTACCTGTAATAAAAATAATGCATATATTGTGTGGCTAATGTTTTTTATTGAATGTCTAAATGGATTAACAGGATATGATACAAGGATGGGATAACCTCAAGGAAATATTTAGATGATAGATATAGAGGGATGCAAGGGAGAAATGATTAACAACAGAAATGAGATGGGTACAATTAGTTACTTTTAATTAACTGTCAACTGCAGGCAAAAAAGGAGGCATTACAATAATCAGAAAAACAACAGCTAGGTAATCTCCTTAAAGACATACAGGTAGAAGAAGATAGAAAATATGTTTCAAAGGCAAAGAGTAGGAGAATTATGTAAGTACTCTGAAAAATATAAGGTATTGGTACCAAGTTATGACAACAGAAATTTGATAGGGCAGTAAGTCAAATAAATAGGCAGGTAGATGTTCAGATAATAAAAGCAACAGAGGAGGTGCTAGAAGTTTTTAATGAATATTACTAAAAGTTGTACTCCTCAGAGTAGATAGATATACAGAGATAGAGCAAAAAATGCTGAGATTTTTAAATGGAGTCTGTTTGTCAAGTCTAAATGTGAGACAGACAGCCTTCCTTATGAGAACAATAACTCTAGAAGGAGTAAAGGGGTCAATAAAAAAGGAAGCACACAACATATCTCCTAGGTCAGATGGACTGCTAATAGTGGTGTGAGAATTGGAGGGATGGATTTAGAGCACAAGTGTGGTATCAGTTAATCAATGAAGTGATTTAAGCCAAAAGAATATGAGACTCATGGATGGAAGGTATAATAATAACAATGCACAAATAAGGGAAAACAAAGGTCTGCTAGAATCCTATAGGCTAATTACCATTTTAAACCCATTTTAAACCACAACTGTACTGTTTTTCTGGGCATTCTGGTAGCTAGGTTAGCAAATATTGTGCTGTTCCTAATAAACCTGGATCAGTGTCACTTCATAGAAGCAACCTTTGGTAACTTAGCTAAAATACTGTCATTCATGTGGGATGCAATTATTTCAGTAGATACTGAAAAACCTTTAACAGAGTGGAGTGGCCATGTCCATTTGTTATCCTAGGCAGGATGGGCTTTTCAGAGACATTTATTCAGTTTGTTCAATATATCTATGCACAAAGGATTAAAAAAATATATCTGATATAAAGTATATACATAGGCAGCACCATCCCAGGGCATGCTGGAGAACATGCCCCAGCTGTGAAATAGTTAGTGCACACCAGTGAGCGCCATCGTATCTAAAGAAAACATTAGCAAATGGACCATTGAGCCTGAAAACCTATGTTTAAAAAATAGGGCATGGGTAGCCAATCCATGTCCTGTTACTATGCAGTTTACTCTATTCTAAGCACTTGGGATTGTTTTTTCTTAGCAAGTGATCACAAGTACTTTCCCAGCAGTCTTTAATCATGCATCTAGAAACTACTGCATGACAGTTCAAGTCATGTATCCCCCAGACTAAGTGCGTGCTTCTTTATTCAGGCACTAGCAAGGAAAATAAGCTAGAGCTATATGCAGTGGTAAGAAGAGATACTGTACACAGCAGAATATAGATGTTGTTTGTGTGAATTCATTTTACTTCTGTTGCTATTGATGTTGGGATGGGGGTCATACTTCACAAATATCCCTGACCTTGCCTTGTATTTTTGTCTGTTGTTTTAAAATGTGTGGTTTAAGTCAGAGGATTGCATTTACTAAATAATGGCAGATATTTCAGTTTCATGTCATATCCTTCAGAAAATGCATGCTAATGCAAAACTGATTATTTTAGCAACTTTGAGCAACACAAAATCTATTCCTATGTTTTTGTCATCATCTCCATTATTTGTTCGGCTTTGTCCCTGATTCTTCAGCTAATAAGCTATCATGGGGGCATAGCTCTCAATTCTTCCATATTTTGCTTCATATTTTTGGTATGCTCCTCATAAAACCCGTGGTTTTCTGTAAAATTGTCCATTGCAGTCAGAAGTTTCAGATTTCATGTCCTTCATAAAATGTATATTAATGCAAAACCTGTTGTTCTAACAATTTTTTTAGTATACATGAACAATATTTAAAGGTGTCTCTATTCTGGTATTTTGTCCCCATTATTTGTTTGTGTTTCTCCCTGATTCTTCAGGTAAGAGGTTATGAGGTATATGGGGCATAATGCTCAAATGTTTCAGTTTTTACTTCACATTTTTAGTCTGCTCCTTATAAAATCTGTGGTTTTCTGGTAAATTGTGTGTGTTGTAGTCACTAAATAATGAAAGATATTTGAACTTTAGACTTTATAGCCTTCATAAAATAAATGCTAATGCGACACCTGTTATTTTATTTCTAAGTATATGGGTTAATATTGTCCCTTACTATTTTTTGGAGTTTGTCTCTTTTTCCTTCAGCTAAGAGGCTGAGAACTGTTGGGTAGATTTCTTGCACTGTTACCTTCATCCATGAAGCAATGACTTCAAATATATTACTGCTTCTGTTTTTTAACATTTTTAACAATTACAAATGAGTGTCTGAAGTGGCTGCCTGCTTACTACTTGCAAAGTGCACTTCATTACAATAGATGTTTCTCAATTTTTGCCTTTCAGAGTTAAAGTTTCTATATTCCATGTTCCAAGTAAATCTACATTGAAAGGATTTGTCACATATTCATTGTTATGATTTTTTCAATAAAAACAAATAGTTAATAATATTGAATCATAATTCATCAAAAGACCTCTTATAAGTATGAGAAAGGGTATCTTATTTGCAGTGCTGTGAACTTCCTATTGTTAGTAAATTTTCCATATATATTGTCAGGTATAATGTCAAGTGCTATAGTTTGGAGATAAAGAGATGACAGCTATGGGTTGCAGAGGCTGAAAACAGTAAAATGAAGGGAGGATTGCTGTGGATTTTGTGTGTGTGTGTGTGTGTGTGTGTGTGTGTGTGTGTGTGTGTGTGTGTGTGTGTGTGTGTATGTGTGTGTTGGGGGGTATACTGAGCCTAGTGTCTTCAAGTTCCAAGATAAAACATGCAACTGTGATGGTGGTTTCAGTTTTTATGTCAGGAAACTAGATAGATCTGTCAGCAGTAGTAACAATGCACACTGTCCATTGCACAATATACTTGCATTCTTGTTTTATTTATGGTGGGGAGATTTATAGCAGCATGTGGAATTACATTACTGTGGCTGTTATGTTTTTTTTTTTGTTTTTTCTTCTCAATGAGACATCAGAAATATGGAGAATATGGGTGCTGTTTCTGGGTGGCAGGGGATGAATAAAAACAAATGGCAGTCACAAGATCACTTTAGGATGATTATTGATAAAGTTTGTTTGGGATGAGTATTGGTCAAAGAGCAATAACTTTCATTTTTAATTGATTTCTTCTTGGTCAAGGTAATGTACCATTGCAAAATTAGTACATTTAGTCACAAAGTATGTATTCTGTACCCAAAAATGTTATTAGAATAACCTGGGGAACTGAAATGTGGCTTTTCTGTATAGCTAGCAAATTCAACATTTTAGAAGTTTTTTGTTGTCACAGTCTGGCACTATGCCTGGTTCCCATGTGGGGATTTTTGATCTCTGGTAAAATTAATTTTTTTGAAAATATGCATACTAAGTTCTCATTATGTCAAAAGTAAAAATCTTAAGCATTTCACTATATATATCATTTCACTATATGTATATATATATATATATATATATATATATATATATATATATATATATATATATATATAAAATATGGTTCCACTTTATAATATCGAAATACTGAAATCATGAATTTCAATATCCCGAGACCATACAGTTGAATGTTCCAAATCCCAAAACTGCAAAACCGCGAAACACAAAATCACGAACATATACACACCATACACTACATAATACATACATCATCCAACCCACAATATAACAAACCAACAAGCAAAACACACACAAACACAAAAACACAAACCAACAAACCTACACTACATATAAGCAGGGGGGCAAGCCCCCCTGCACCCCTCATGTGGGGGGCTGCACCCACTATACCCCCATATTTATATATTTTTATTTATTTATTTATTTATTTTACATTTGTTGACCGGTGTTAGAAAAATATGTATTAATGTGTGTATTAGTAATATGTTTAGTGCATTCAGAGCCTAAAAGAGTTAACACATTTATTCTATTTCATACTGCATAAATCTATACAAACTGCAGTTGCTTTCTGACCTTGTATTATCAGCTAAATCTTGCTTGTGCTTTGGAAATTTACTGAGAAGCACATGATTTCTGCTTGTGTTAGGAAAATAATGAATAGAACAATACTACTTGTATGAAGCTTAGACAAGAAGTTCCGCTGTGCCATGAGAAGATACACAGCTGTAGAAGTTATAGATAATTAGTACAAAGCCTGCTTGAAAATATGAACTGCAATCAGCATTTGCTTGTATCTGAATTAATTAGAAGAGTACCTTGAAATGTAACACTGTACAATAGATGCTTGTAAACGGATTAATAGTCACCAAGGCCAGGTTGTTTTTCTGAAAAGTTTCTCACAAATCTAGTCATGTCAGCAGAAAATCTGAAGTAACACCTGCTGTAGTACAATGCTTAAAGTTGTGTTTGATTGCATCTGCTTAGACAGCCATGTCTTGTAAAATAGTATAAGAATGAACACACTTCCTGTTAGTAGTTAGACAAAGATTTGTACTTACATGTTTTTTGTCTCCTTGCTGCAAGTAAATTAAAAGTGCCTTAACAGAACCTTACGTGTATTGGTCTTTGAAGTTTTTTCCTTTGACAGATTGGTCCTTCGGACTGGAAACCTTCACTTCACCTCGGATCAGACAGGCCAGGTGGCTTGAAACCATACGGGGAAGAAACCACATCAGTTCTTCTTATTTGAAAAGTCCTCCAACTGAATTGTCGTACAAAAGAGGCCAGCCACTTTCTGATCTGCGACTGAAGGACGGGTTTACTCGAACCAAGTGATCAATCATGAAGGCTCAGGTAAGGTGAATCCACCTTCTTTTTTTTCTATTTTAGATCAGGGACTAGATTTGTATTTGTTCTGTTAGAGACTTTGTTATAAGTCAGGAACAGAAAGATTACTGTCTTGTCATAGATCAGGGAAACAGAGCAGGTAGGCAGTCATACTGAAGAGACTATAAAAACATCCGTGGTACCATGTTAAAAATAAGGTGTTACATAACGATTAAAAGGGTAGAACAAAATGGGTAATAATTGTACAAAAAGGTCCCAGAATCCGCTGTTAACCGAAGATGCAAAATACATGCAGTCACAGCGTGCTGACAATATTAAATACTACTCAAAATGGGTTAATAAGTATGAATTTGATGGTAAATTAGAAAAATTCTCTCTTGTTAAACTTGTCAGGCAGCTTAAAACTGATTCTAAAGGTCGGGTAAAAAAGCAATGTCAATTAGGAATTCCTCAGGCACACAGGTGGATTGAGGAAGTAAACTGAAAGGAACAAAAGAATAATAATTCAAAAGCAATGTTTTTAGATAAAGAGGACAATAATTTAGTAATAGCATCAGCCCCTCCACCTCCCTTACCAGAATATGAAGCAAGTGAACAAGTTAGTCCACCCCACGATATCCTGCTATCACTGTAAATAGAGACACTACAAAAGCAACACCGTTTATTAGAGATCCTGTCGAGACCAGGTCTCGAACACGGGCAGGAAACTCAAAAGGGGACATTGAATTATATCAAATGTGTAGAAATTCACGATTTATGAGTGAAGAAGAAATATGCCCACTTATAGAAGTGCCTAATCCTCAGGCAGGGCAAGAAGGTCAGGACCTAACTATTCTAGTGTATAGACCCTGGACTCCGGAAGACATCCAAAAATCCACTGAGGGAATTCCCCATTCAAAAGTTAATTTTAGAAAGTTCTTAGAAGATTTGCAAGGAATGAGGCTAAGTTATAATTTAAACGGAGAAGAGGTAGAAAAAGTAGTCAGACAAATTGTGGGACCAGATTGGCACATGATTAGTGGCGACTGGAATCCCCGTGATATTGCGCTCAGGCCCCTCCCACATAGTAGCTCAGAATTAGACAACAGAGTGAAAGGTCTTACAGACCGAATCTCTGAGAAATGGAAGCCTAGGGCAGACTGGGCTTGCATTAATCAATGCATCCAACAGGAAGGTGAAGCTATTGACCGGTATTATGCCAGACTATTAGAATGTTTTAATAACCATTGTGGAATGCAGGTTCCTGAAGATCAGACACATGATTCCCCATATGAGCAGCAGTTAAAGAATGCATTTTTGAAAGGCAGTATTGCACCCATCAGTAGCTTTATTACAAAGCACATGGTAGATCATCGTACAAGCAGATTACAGTCATTACTTGAATATGCTAGGCATGCCGAAAGGCATTTTAATAGCAAAAAGAAAGCCCAAGTATTTTCTATAGAAGATGGAGCAGAAGTATATGTAGTACAGTCCGGGAAAAAGGGCAAGAGAAATGCCCAGGGAAACAATCTGATCAACGATCAGATGACTTTGAAGGGCAAAAGAAAAGGGGTGAATGTTTAAATGCGGTAAGAAAGGACACTTGGCAAGGGATTGCAAGAAAAACAAGAAGGCAACCACGGAAGATAAGGAGGGTGAGGACTGACTATGTGATAGTCAGGAATCACTAGAAGGGGACAGCAGAGAAAGGACAAATGAACATGCGATAGAGGGAGCAGAGAATGTGACAAAAGAAATAGAGGAAGTGCAAGAAGTCACGGATAGTGAAGAAAATGAAATATTGGATTTGGCTTTATTGAGCTTAGAGCTCTATTTAGCAGACACGAAACCAGAAGTTACACTCCTGGTAGAAGGGAGGGAAGTCAGATTCTTGTGTGACTCAGGGGCATCACGGATCCTGGTACATCCCTCCAAACTGCCAGAGAATTCAGAGTCACCTGATTACATATTAGTGAAAGCAGCTAATGGACAGCTGTATTGGGAGTCTCTCTCCCATAATATTGTGATAACTGATCCTGTTTCAGGATTGACCCAGAAAAGTAAAATTGTTGTTTCTGCAAAATGCCCAGTAAACCTCTTGGGCAGAGACCTTATGCAGCTATTTGGTATAGCAGTAGTTCCGACTATGCAGGGTATGGAAGCACAGTGACAAATTGATACCTTTGCAGTGCAATCGGAGGGTAAAACATTTTATTGGTACAGCCAGGACTTGGTTATGACTGGTCCAGGGGCAGTGACCGAAGAATTGATGAACATAGCCATCAGCAAGTTTCCCTCCCTTGACATTGATAAACAGCATTTGTTGCACTGCACTCTGTATTATTGTAATACACCAGGACCTGATAAGGAATATGAGCAAGAATTGTTTAGAAATCACGCAAACAGATTGATATTACGTAATCTGTACTGGGACACCGAAGGAAACAGTGTAGCCAGCTGTTCATTGCCCTAGGAGTTCTTTGCACTCTATAAATCTAATTGATTACCACATGTTAGCTTAACTAAGGACAAGAATGTAAAATGGGTAGACTTAGGAGAAAAAGTCACGAGATGGGAAAAACAGACAGAGTTAGAACTGTCAGAACAGGGAATACAAATGCAGAAGTTGAACTGGATAACTCAGACCCACCCAGCTGTACACTTGCAGTCTAGCAAGGACAGCTGATTAGCACTCCTATTGAAGGAGGAAGAAAATGCCTTACAGAATATACCAGAAAATCTCTGGTCAACAGGAAAATCAGATGTAGGACTTATTCGTACAGCGGGACCAGTTATTATTATGCCAAAGTCAGCATTTAGACCACAAAAGAGACAGTATCCCTTAAGAAAAGATGCAGAGGTAGGAATCAAACCTATTATAGCAGCTTTACTTAAGGAGGGGGTGCTGGTGGAATCTCCTGATTCACCATGTAACAAACCTTTATTTCCTGTTAAGAAAGTGAATGGGGACTGGCGTATGGTCCAAGATTTACAAGCTGTAAATGACGCAGTAATACCAAGGGCACCTACGGTGCCAGACCCACACACCCTGTTGAATGATTTAAAACCTCAACAGAAATATTTTTCTGTGGTAGATATCAGCAATGCATTCTTTTCGATACCGATACAGCCTGACAGTCGGCATTGGTTTGCATTCACATTTCAGGGGAAAAGGTATACGTATACATGACTACCACAGAGGTATTGTAAAAGTCCAACAATATTCTCATAAGAAATAGCAAGCAACTTAGCGGGGTTTACCCCATCAAGAGGTAGCCAGATTTTGCTTTATGTTGATGATATCCTGCTGGCGTCCCCCACCCAGCAAGATTGTAAAGAATACACTATAGCGCTATTACAATTTTTAGCCACTGAAGGACATAAAGTAAATAAAAATAAACTGCAGCTTTGGAAAAAACAAGTTAGATACCTAGGATATGTAATATCCAAGGAGGGTAGGACATTAGATGAGGACAGAAAAATAGCGATTTTGCAAGCACCAAAACCCACTACCAAGAAGGAAATGATGTCCTTCCTGGGTACGACTAATTTTTGTCGGAGTTGGATTCCAAACTATGCTTTGGAATCTGCACCGTTGACTAACCTGATTTATAAAAAGCCTATGGCAGCACAGGATTTGTTACAATGGACACCAGAAGCAGAATCTGCTTTCTGCAAACTGAAACAGTTAATAGCATCCTCATTAGTTTTGGGATTACCAGACTATCATAAACGTTTTTTCCAAACTGTAGATTGTAAGCAAGGTTATATGACATCAGTGTTAACACAGCAGCATGGGGACAAGCAACGTCCTATTGCTTATTATTCATCACAACTGGACCCAGTGGCAAGGTCTTTACCTCACTGTGTACTAGCAGTAGTTGCAGCTGCAATGGGAGTACAGGCTTCGGCCTCAGTAGTGTTGTCCTTCCCTCTCACATTGAGAGTGCCTCATGCAGTCGCAATTATTTTACTGCAAGAGAAGGTAGCATATCTTTCCCCTGCTAGGCATCTTTCCTGTATGACTATACTGTTGAGCCAACCTCGTATGACAATTGAAAGATGTACGACTTTGAACCCTTCAACATTGCTCCCAACCCCTGCAGATGGCACACCACACAGCTGCCTGCAGGTGATTGAACAAAAGACACTGCCTAGAAAAGACCTTACGGATGTTCCCTTGGATGATGCCAAGATGACATACTACGTGGACGGCTCATGCAAAAGGGGTCCTGCAGGACAGAACCTAGTAGGATATGCAGTAGTTTCTGATACTGACATTATAGAAGCAAAATCTTTACCACATAATTTATCTGCACAGGTAGCAGAATTGATTGCCTTGACACAGGCATGTACCTTAGCAAAGGGTAAATGTGTGAACATTTTTACTGACAGCCAGTATGCTTTTTCTACTGTACATGTTTTTGCGCAACAGTGGAAAAATTGAGGAATGATAACATCTACTGGCAAACCAATCAATCATGCACAGTTTATTTTAGATCGTTTAGAATCTATTCAGTTACCTCAGAAAGTAGCTATTTGTAAATGCACAGCTCATACCAAGCAACAGGATAGGATTTCAAAAGGTAATGCGAGAGCTGATACAGCTACAAAGCAGGCAGCTTCAGAAGTATTTCTTTTGAATGAGGAATTACAACCCTCTGAGATTTTAGACTTAGAAATGTTAAAAACAATGCAGACACTTACTACGCAAGCTGAAAAACAAAGATGGGTAAAATGAGGAGCAATTCTCGAAAAGGGGCTGTACATCTCTAAAGAAAGAAAACCAATATTGCCATCTAATTTGTTTAGATATGCAGCTTTGTTGAGCCATGGGCAGTGCCATGTCTCAACAGGGGGGATGGTACAGCTGGTGAACCAAGTGTTCACGACATACGGATTTACAAACTACTCAAAAAAATTCTGTTCGATGTGCCATATTTGTAATAAACATCATGCACAAGGGGCATTAAAGCCCAAGCAAGGGAGTTTCCCTACACCACCATATCCCTTTCATACTATCTGTATGGATTTCATAGAGTTGAATAAATGTGAAAATAAGAAGTATTGTCTTGTCATTGTAGATATGTTTTCCAGATGGGTGGAAGCCTTTCCGACTAAAAATCCAGACGCTATGACAGTGGCCAAAGTTCTTGTTAAAGAAATCATCCCTAGATTCGGCATTCCGGAAAGGATCTACAGTGACAATGGCACGCACTTCATAAATCAGACCATACAGCAGTCAAGTAAACATTTTTGCATTTCCCTAAAGAATCATTGTGCGTATCAACCTCAATCAGCAGGGCTAGTAGAGAGGCATAATGGGATTCTAAAAAGTAAGCTAAGAAAATTAGTAGCAGAAACGCAGAGAAACTGGGTGTACTGTCTGCCCCTGGCACTGTTGAGCATGAGAACTGTTCTGAATGCAAAAGGATTGACTCCTTTTGAAAAGCTCTTTGGAAGGGCTTACTATATACTTCAGTGGAAATCTCTCATGCCCGCAGACCAGGAAGCTGACAGTACATTAGTAGAGTATATGCGTAAGTTATTAAATTCTAAACATTTGTTGCAGTTAAATTCTGTTTCAGATAAAGAACGAACCAGACCATCAAAAGTGGCAGTGTCCCCCGGATTTTGGATCTGGGTGAATGTGGTTAAGAAAAAGAATTGGACGTCTCCGAAGTGGGAAGGTCCATATCAAGTACTTTTGTCAACACCCACTGCAGTCAAGATAGCGGAGCGAGCCTCTTGGATCCACCTGATGCACTGTAAATTAGTTAAAAACTTTGAACTGGACAAAAATCTTGTTACATGCCAAGAGCAAAAATGATAGAGTCCAGAAGAAACAGGAATGCAGAACAACCCTTTCCTCAGAAGTATTGCATAATCATCCTGTTAACTGTACTAATGACAATAATATTTTTGTTGTGGCCTTTTCTTTTCCCAGCCACACAGACTGAACTGAATAAACATGAAGCGTTACTCATAAACTGGCATCCAAACTTTAACACTTACCAGGCAATTAAATATGTGTATGCTGAGACTTTCAATGTTTTGAATTGCTGGATTTGTACAGCTTTGCCGACAGCATATGGGGGGTTATTAATGACTACAGTCCCCCTAGGGGTCAATGAGACCTGGGAGAACTTGATTTATGATACCTCAACCATTACATCACAAGATAAAATAGCATTGCACTTGTCTGTTCCACAAAAGGGAACTGTGTGTTTTTATAAAAATGATACTGTTCAAGTGGGTTGGACCAATTGCAATGTAACTATTCCTTACAGATGTTACACTAAAGGTAACAAAGTAGATCTTTATTGTAATACAAACTATGATTCATTTCTTGGATTGATGCACAAAACACTTGATGAAGTAAAACATAATTCTGTTCTTCATAAACAGCTGTCTACAATTGATAGAAAAATGTTTCATGCAGGGCGAATGTATATTCACAGCAAGGTTACTACTAAAGTAGAGGACTGTTATTTTGTGTTTGGTAGAAAGGCATACAAATGGTTACCTGAGAATTGGTCCGGCAGTTGTCTTTTGGGTTACTTGGTACCGGCCATATGACACACTGCAGTTTTGCCTCATGGGAAAATTCAAAATGTCCGAGAAGTCGTCAAGAAACCTGTAAATCCAGTGGGACAAATCAATGTGCGTTGGAAAGACCATCACTCTCTAGGCAAAGAACTGACACACATGGACTTGAGTGATAGTGTTATATTGTGGGCAGGCATATTACCAGCATATGGAGCAGTGAAATTGATCTGGGAGCTGAGAAAACTGTCAAAATTTCTCGAAGTAATGAGCAATGCAACTTTTTCTGCTCTTGAATTGGTGACTGATGAACTGAATGCTATGAGAACTGTAGTGCTCCAAAATCGCATGGCTCTCGACTTCACCCTATTGGTGAGAGGTGGTACGTGTGCTTTAATCCAAGAAGAATGCTGTTCGTATATTCCTGACCATAAGCACAAGATAGACAATCATCTTGAGGTAATTCAGCAAGTGTCGGCCATGACCAAACCAGGCCCAAACCTACTGATAGACTTTTTCCAGAAATGGTTTTGGGGGTGGGGCACCATCCTAATGAACACCCTGATTGCCATTTATGTAGGACAGCTGTGTGGTGTGCCATCTGCAGGGGTTGGGAGCAATGTTGAAGGGTTCAAAGTCGTACATCTTTCAATTGTCATACAAGGTTGGCTCAACAGTATAGTCATACAGGAAAGATGCCTAGCAGGGGAAAGATATGCTACCTTCTCTTGCAGTAAAATAATTGCAACTGCATGAGGCACTCTCAATGTGAGAGGGAGGAACAACACTACTGAGGCCGAAGCCTGTACTCCCATTGCAGCTGCAACTACTGCTAGTACACAGTGAGGTAAGGACCTTGCCACTGGGTCCAGTTGTGATGAATAATAAGCAATAGGACGTTGCTTGTCCCCATGCTGCTGTGTTAACACTGATGTCATATAACCTTGCTTACAATCTACAGTTTGGAAAAAAAGTTTATGATAGTCTGGTAATCCCAAAATTAATGAGGATGCTATTAACTGTTTCAGTTTGAAGAAAGCAGATTCTGCTTCTGGTGTCCATTGTAACAAATCCTGTGCTGCCATAGGCTTTTTATAAATCAGGTTAGTCAACGGTGCAGATTCCAAAGCATAGTTTGGAATCCAACTCCGACAAAAATTAGTCGTACCCAGGAAGGACATCATTTCCTTCTTGGTAGTGGGTTTTGGTGCTTGCAAAATCACTATTTTTCTGTCCTCATCTAATGTCCTATCCTTTTTGGATATTACATATCCTAGGTATCTAACTTGTTTTTTCCAAAGCTGCAGTTTATTTTTATTTACTTTATGTCCTTCAGTGGCTAAAAATTGTAATAGCGCTATAGTGTCTTCTTTACAATCTTGCTGGGTGGGGGATGCCAGCAGGATATTATCAACATAAAGCAAAATCTGGCTACCTCTTGGTGGGGAGTATGTGTTTGTTGTGGTATCCCCTGCATGAAAAGACTGGTTAAAGACCTAATAGACATTTCAGTTTCTGAAACCTTGTATCAAAGTACTGAGTTTGAAGAACTGTTAAAAGACTAAAAATGCTTTCATAAGTTTAAACTGAATGACTCTCTTAACTGCAAATCCTGAGTGGAAGAGGTTAGAAGAAGAAAACAAACTGTTTATGCTTATTTTGAAAGTAGAATAAAAGTATTAATAGGGGGGAAATGTTAGAAAAATATGTATTAATGTGTGTATTAGTAATATGTTTAGTACATTCACAGCCTAAAAGAGTTAACACATTTATTCTATTTCATACTACATAAATCTATACAAACTGCAGTTGCTTTCTGACCTTGTATTATCAGCTAAATCTTGCTTGTGCTTTGGAAATTTACTGAGAAGTACATGATTTCTGCTTGCGTTAGGAAAATAATGAATAGAACAATACTACTTGCATGAAACTTTGACAAGAAGTTCTGCTGTGCCATGAGAAGATACACAGCTGTAGAAGTTATAGATAATTAGTACAAAGCCTGCTTGAAAATATGAACTGCAATCAGCATTTGCTTGTATCTGAATTAGAAGAGTACCTTGAAATGTAACACTGTACAATAGACGCTTGTAAACGGATTAATAGTCACCGAGGCCAGGTTGTTTTTCTGAAAAGTTTCTCACAAATCTAGTCATGCCAGCAGGAAATCTGAAGTAACACCTGCTGTAGTACAATGCTTAAAGTTGTGTTAGATTACGTCAGCTTAGAAGGCCATGTCCTGTAAAACAGCATAAAAATGAACACTCTTCCTGTTAGTAGTTAGACAAAGATTTGTATTTGCATGTTTTTTGTCTCCTTGCTGCAAGTAAATTAAAAGTGCCTTAACTGAACCTTACTTGTATTGGTCTTTGAAGTTTTTTCCTTTGACACCGGGCTAGTCTAACTGGATATATATCCATTTTCAGTAGAGGCCAGGGGAGAAAAGCTCCAAGATACATACAAAAAAAGAAGGCTAGATAAGCTCCAAGACAGATATAATAAAACAATGTAAAATATTGCAACAGTCAAACTTGACATCTGTTGGTAATATAAAGTACAGTACTCATAGTAAGCATAACTCAAGTATTACATGGTAAATATACAAAAAGATGTTACTATTTACATATATACATATATTTTAGTTGTCATGATATAGTATTTGGTTTCTTAAGGGTAAGTCTGTACAGGTGAGGAGACTGCATTAGAGTGAGGGAGGGAAAGTTAGTCAGGGTTAGTACAGGGGTGTAACCAGTGGGTATGGAGGAAATGTTTTAGCTTCTATTTAAAAAGAATTAATGAAGCCAGAGAAATGAGTTCAGTGGGTAAAAGATTCCAGTGTTTTCCAACAGCATTAGAGAAGAGGGAGTCTCCTGCCAAGTTGTTGGTTTTGCAAGTATTGATAAGTATTTTGTTTGAGGAGCGTAAGTTCCTAAGATTGTTGTAGGGGTAATAATGCTAGTGAGTATTGGAGTGTTGGTGGGTTGGTACAGGGTTTTATGGGCTATAGTAAGCTGGTGAAAAAGAATTTGGTTTGGAAGTTCAAGCCAACCCAGTTGCTTTAGATTAAGACAATGTTGTTGTTTGTCTTTTTGGCTTTTCCTGGTTAGGGGTCGCCACAGCAGAACGCCGGTCTGCTAATGATTGGCAGTAGATTTTTATGGTGCCAAGTTGCCAGCCCAATGCCCAACCTTCAACAAAGGCATGCCCATTCACGCATGTCTTTCGAACGCCACTCGAACGCAGGGAGGACATGCTTTAGATTAAGACAATGATGTGTTCTAAAAAGAGAGGCAGTTGCAAATCTGGCAGTATTATTGTAGGAGACTGCCAATTTATTTAGGTTGTTCTTAGAAAGGTTAGTATAGATAGGAGAAGCATAAAGTAGAGTGGAGATTAAGTGAGTTCTGGCTATAGCGGTCCTGGCCACTGGAGTAAGAAAGGGTTTGATTCTATAGAGGGATCCTAATTTTTTGTTGATTGTTTTAACTGATATGAATATCGAAGTTAAGGTTGCTATCAATTATTATACCTAGAAGTTTGGTGGTAGGTTCAGGAGATATGAAAGTGCCATTATTAGATGTGAGAGAGAAATTTATTAGGGTGGACTTTCGGGCTGGTGTGAACAGTAAAAGTTTAGTTTTTTGGGGGTTTAGGAGGAGACAGTGGTTTAAAAACCATTGTTCTACAGTATTGAATGCATTTTGTGTAAGGGACTGTAGTTCAGTTGGAGAAGTGGCTGAACAAATTATTGTAGAGTTGTCGGTGTATTGAATGCAGGTTGTTTGAGGAATTGAAGAGTGAAGGTCATTGATAAAGATTGAAAATAGGATTGGGCCTAATATAGAGCCCTGAAGAACGCCAAGATAAATGGGAAGGAGGTTAGATAGTTTATTGTCCCATAGCACAGCTTGCTGTCTATTGTCTAAGTAAGATTTGAACCAATTTATCACTAGGGGGTCAAGTGAAAAGGATTTCAATATATTTATGAGGAGCTGGTGATTGACCATATCAAAAGCTTTGGATAAATCAATAAAGACTGCAGAGGAAAGAGTATTGTTGTTCTGGTTTTTGTTAATGCAGTCTGTGAAGGATAGTAGGGCAGTGGTGGTACTATGGAATGGTCTGAATCCATGTTGACCGTTGGCAAGTAAGTTATTTTGGAGTAGATGGTTAAGTAGTTGCTTATGGATACATTTCTTCATTATTTTTGCTAGGGGAGATAGTAGGGGCATTGTATTAACTCCGAGATTATACCAAACAGATACTAACTCCGAGATTGTACCAAACAGATAAAGACAGCAAACTCACCACTACACACTTTACAGTACCCTTGCACACACACACCACAAATATATGAACACCACCACTTTCAACACTTAAACATTCATACTTTTACCTGCCTACCCTAACCCACACATAAAACTTCCAAACACACTTACATCCACTCAAACACATACCTAAACCCAACAAGATACCCACTTACCTTACATACCAGCTAAATCCACACACTACACGATACATCCTGCACACACTACATTCAGCATCAAATACCGGAACATCATAACTGCAAATTTGACATTTCCAGATTCACACTTATAGAATTTCTGGATTTTAAAAATTCCACTTTATGGTCTTGAGATACTGAAATTCAAGATTTCACTATTTTGAGATTATAAAGTGGAACCACACACACACACACACACACATATATATATATATATATATATATATATATATATATATATATATATATATATATATATATATATATATATATATTATAGAGACCGGATCAACACAGTACTACTTTTGTCTGGACGGGTAAAGAAAAATTTACACCAGGATTATTATATACAGTCCTACTCAGTTTGGGAGCTGCACACTGTTAAGTGCTTGAATTGGGAGGTATGAACTATTAAATTTGTCTTCTTAAAGGTATGCATTGCTAAGTATCTTATCATTTTCATAGTCACTTTTCTTGTATTGCCCCTATATTCCTAAGGGATCACTAATGGCATGGAATGTAAAGCACAGATCACATAAGAAAATGAATATAGGGATATTACTTTAAGTCTTTCCTGGTAGGTCAGGGACTTTATGCCAACAATTGTCTTGTTTAAGAACATTTGGGGCCTTTCCAGTGTTTAATGAGCTTAGAAAGGTACATGCCAAAGAGGGTATTGAACATGGCACACCTCATCACAAAAGGTTTCTCATGCAGGAAAAAAGAGGTCATCGTTCCCCTCTACTCATCACTCAATAGACCCATTACAGAGTACAATGCCCCTTTTGATATGTACCTCACAAGTCATCTACAACAACTGGAAAGGCCACAGAAATACCTTACAAAGAGGATTACCGGCCTCAAACAGATGCCCTACGCAGACTGTCTCAAAAAACTCCAGCTTATCGCATATCGCCTACTCAGAGGCGATCTCTGCCTAACATACAAAGCTATGTCAAATCCAGAGCTGTTGGACATGCTCCACTTAAAGAAATCCCAATCCCTCCAAGCTACATGCTCTAGGGACCTAAACCTTGTCACCCCAATAAACAGAACATGCTGGAGGGATAGATTCCTGTCCCAGAAACTTTCCATACTCTTGAACAAACTACCTATCTATATCAAACAAAGCTCCTCATTAGCACTCTTCAAGAAAAATCTTGATGATTGGATGGGAGATAGGAAATTCACCATGGGGAATCACTTCTGTGGCTCTGCTTGACAGGAGCACATGAAAATAATTTTCTTGGGTGGCAAAAGCCAGGGTACCGTTTGGCTAGGCTTATATAGGCACTAGGGCCAATAGCCTAGTACCTACCTATGAACCTATGATCTAATTAAGGCTGCATAAAGAAGGATTATAACTTGTTTTGATCTGGATTGCATGCCTTTAGATATTAAGCATACTAAATAAATGGAATTTTCTGACTATTGCTGCTACATGGTGGTTTGAAGAAGTGATAATTATCAGCCTAGGTTCTAAGATCCCTGACTACATTGTCATTTTGGAGTGGGGAATTGTCTGTCCTGTATGGTGAGGGTGAGAATTGTTTGACAAATATGCATTTACATTTACCCCATTTTCTGTACCTTACTTGTCTATGGGTGTTGGTTCCTATAATAATGAGCAGGTATCAGAGGGAGATTTGACAGTAGTACCATGCTTGCAGTCACCTGCTAACTTAGTTAACAAAAGTCCTCATTCCTGTTCTGGAGATCAGAAAATTATATGCCAAAAAGGGAAAGGTGCCAGTACCGAGCCCAAGGGCACATCACTACTTACTTTTGTACTTTCTGAGGAGGTGCCTGCCACCTTAACTATGCAAGTTCCATCTTTCATCCTGTTAGCTAACCACTGCACTATGCATGGATCAACTTTTAAGGCCTTTAGCTTATTTATGATCACAGCATAGGGTATAGTGAAAAGTGTTTGGCTAGATCCAACTAGGCTGTGTGAACAAAATGACCAAATTCTACAGCATGTGTGACCTCCTTGAAGTTAGCTAGCTTTCCCTTTTACACAGCAAAACTTATGTGAGTCTAGGCTGATACAGTTTTGGTATCATAGTTAATGAGGTCAGATATGATGCATTCCATAATTTTGCAAATTAGCATAGTAAGGTTAATTTATTTATTTTACATTATTTTACCCTAATGGTTCTATAGTTTCCCAGGTCAGTTGTAGGGTCACTCTTGTGAAGAGACATTATCACTGCAGTTCAGCATACTTCTGAGATAAATCCTGTAGCTAAGCTCAGATGAAACAGTTTAAAGAAGAGCTTCACAATGCATGTTTGGTGGCACTTTTTAGGCATTACATCCAGGTAAATTATCAGGCCTATGGAATTGGTATTTTTGGTTTGGCAAAGGACATTCAATGTGCCTTCCTTTGTGATACTAGAAAGTACAAGATGTTTGGGAATTTGTGAAATAAGCATAGTTGTTTCAGGAGTGAAGTTTGCACTAAATTTGTCTTCTGTTATATTTGCTGACTGGGTCTGAGTGGGTGGTACCATTTGTGATAAGTGTAGAACACTGTTGGGTGTTATTTCTAGGTTTTCTAATATAATAAAACAGATTTATATTTATCATTGGCTTCAGAAGCTAATATAAGTTAATGATTTGCTTTACTAGCCCTAATAATAGCTTTTACTTACTTGATGATATTCTGGATGGAGTCCTTAATGTGAGGCATTTTAGATCTGTTGTGTGACTTTCAGAAGCATTTTCTCTAGTTGTAGAGTGTATTTAAGATAGTAGATCACCAAGATGGTTTGCTCTTAACCTTCCCATTATACATTTTTTATTTTCCTTTCTTTTTTCCTTCCACTTATCATCCCAGCCCCCTGCTGCCCATTATGCCCAGCTACCTTCCCTTTGATGGCATAACTTACAAGTTGATTTTTTTTACACAACAGAGGTGTGGGCTGAACATTGGGACTGCTGCCATCATCTGCAGGGTCTGGGGAGTTTTTGCTTGTCCTATTGTCCTGGGCCTAGGAAACTATGGCATGCACCCCCCTAGCCCCTAAGGAATGTACACAGTCCCACCTAGCCCCCCCACCTGATGTCAACCTTCCTGAGTAGAACCATTCCTAGCCTGCACTGGAGAAACATCAGCATGTATCCAACCTCCCACACCCTCCCTGCCAACTCCATCAAGCACCTAAGCTGCTAGTCAAACCAGGGCTGACTAGGTCATATTTAGGGTTTTATCCCTTTATACCACATAAGTGATTAACCTTCATATAATATTTCACTCTAGTAGGGTTGACCAGGTTAAAGCACTTATCTATGTGGGAACAGAGCTCCTTTCTATAAATAGTTGTGTCAGTGGCCTGTCTAGTGGTTTTGCACAGCTCATCATAAGGCTTTAAAAAGCTTGTCTGCTTCAAATCTTTGCATTCAGAAGTATTGATTGCAGGGGTTTTATTTTTAAATAGAAGATTATAAGTTTATAGTCAGAACTACTGGAGAAAATAAAAGGGTAGTACATGTTGTTACTATACTAATTAATAACAGGTCAAGAATGTTAAGTTTTGTAGTTGGGATGTTCAGACCAATATCTAGCAATAGTGGTGCCCTTTGCCATTCCATGATCTGTCACCCTTCAACTGAAAGATGAGGAACAAAAAAATGTCCTCTTGGAAAAGTGCTGTTAATTTGTAGCAAATGGCTTCCAACCACTTAGACTGCTCATGAAAGGCTAAAGCACTTCAGTCCTGAATGCAAATGCAGTACTAGCATCCTGCATGCTGGTAATGCACTAAAGATTAATTGGCATCTGCCAATCATGCCCCCCTAATACTTTGTACTTGGGGTCTACCCATCTGCTCCACCCTGGCTTTACCATTCAGTTTGTTATCCATCTATGTTCTAATGTATTTTTATTTATTAAGTATAAGAACATTTTAGCATACCCAGCTGTGGCTTATAGGTGCTTCAGTTTACTGAAGAAATTTGAAATATCTTACTATAAAGGCATTGTTAAATGTTTCATGTTTTATTTAACAAGACTGCATGTACAACAAAATAAAACATATCTGGAGAACATAACACAAACCATTCAAACTTAATAAATTACATTAAACACACTAGTTTTTTTACCAAATATTTTGTATGCAATTACAACATTATTTAAAACTTGAACACATTAGGAAATCCAGCAGACTACAGTCAACTGATATAGTAAATAGCTGTCATTTACGTCCCACCTAATCTATCCTATTCAGAAATCAATACTAAGGAAACAATGAGATACTATATATGTTTATCTTGTGACAAAAAAGGAGAATATTCCAATATTCATTCCATTTAACCATATGTAGGTCTATCTGTCACCAAGATTTAAGTTTATATTAAGTAGGAAAACTGTGGTAGCCATTCCTTGGGTATATTTTTCCAATCAGAGAATATGTATGATAGATAAATGGCTACCACAGTTTTAATCCAGAATCTTACAGTCCTACCCAGATGCAACATATTTGTAGTTATACCAAATTAACCAAAATCCTTAGCCTGCTTTATTTGGTAACACTGTCCTAAGGGCCCATTCTATTAGATTAATGATATGTTCTTATCTATGCTGAACCAATTCACATTGCCACATCATCTGAAAGTAAGGGTGTTTGGTTGCTTTCAACAGTGACAAGTACTTCTTCAACCAATTCTTCTTCTGTGTAACTGCTGAGGGGAAAGTTGTCATAGAAATAACAGTTTGGCAGTAGTAAACCCCATCTTGCAAATTCTGGTGCTACTTAGCCTATTCCTCTCCTGTTATGGGGTTGCCTAACATTATGTTCCATCTGCCCACCATATTTTCCAATGTAGGCTTGACACTTCCCAACACCAGAGTGTGTAAACACTTCATTTTCAAGGTACTTCCTAATGCTTGTGCTGATGTCTGAAATAAAAAAAAACTTGATTAGTGGCATCCCAAATGCCTGTCATGTAAGGACTGCCCACTTCTATCCATTTTCTCCAGCAAGCAGACTTATCCTGAACTAAAACACCAGGGTTGCTCCATGTGCATGCCAATGGGGAAATATGATTGTCCATTTTTTACAGCTTTCCACCCATGAGTCAAACCAGATGTAGCAGCCTCCAAGATAACACACTTTATGGTTGGGAAAGGTCATAATCTAAGCCACTTCTCCATTTTAAAAGATGGAATACTTCCCCTTTCTTTATCCTTACATAATTTCACCTAGAATCAGCCAGTTCCTACATAGTCAAGTTAGGGACATCACCCCCCCAAGAGATGCAGGATATATCCTTTCCTCCTGCTTATCTTTGATGCCTTACTCTACCATGACAGGTCAGCCTTTGAAACTTGTTTAATTGTGGGACAAATATGGAGAATGGGAGGTGCCTAAGGAAAAATAAAACCTCAGCGAGGACCCACATTTTAACCAACTGTAGCATAATGAGACAAAGGAGCTGGAATCTTTTCCACCATGTGATCTTACTTCCCAGGTTCTTGAGCAGGAAATTATAAGTTAACAGATATTATTGTTTTCATTTCCAAATGCATTATGATTCCAAGATATGTGTATGCCCTTTTTACCTGACACAAAGTGGTCCCTAACCTTTTGCAGCTCATTTTAGATGCCTTATTTAGAGGCAAACTAACAATTTTAGTAATATTGAGCAAAATCCAGGATGTGCTGGTTATATCATCCAGAGTGATTAGGACCCACGTAACCTGTAAACTTGGATTGTTAATCCATACTAAGCAGACATCTGTCTACTAGGTGGTGAGATCAAGCTGAAGATCTCCAGAGCTGAGTCTGCACTCTTGCAATACCTTCTAAATATAAAAGTATATTAATGAAATGTAACAGACAAGAGTGGGGACAGTGGGCATCCTTGATGGGGTTCTCTCTTGAGATTCATCAGCTTTGATAGCATTTCTTTCATGCAGACTTGAGCTGTAGGAACAGAATTTGGCAGATTATGCCAGGAGATGTAATGCTCTGGAGAATTATGCCTAGCCATACCTTGCCAAATAAAGTTCCATTTAATAGAATTGAAAGTTGTACTGAAATCAATCATTAAGGCTTCAAAAGGTATGTTCAGCCTCTGGTGTACTGTTTGGTTATTTAGCCACACCCTAACTGCTTCCACTCCTCTTACATCCCTTTGATAAACTCCACATGATTGCCCTGTATCAGGGAGATTTAGGCAGAATTATTTCCAACCTTCAGGGCGGGATTTATCCAGATATCTTAAGGTCAGTATTTAATATAGAAATTGGCCTGTAAGTGATGGGGTCTATTGAATTCTTATTTCCTTTATGGAGTCTTACCACCTTTACCTTCATTAAATCCCTAGAGAGCCTCTTTTTAGTGATAGCCTGCCTGAACATCACTCATAGCCGCTGATCCAGTTGTTTTTGGAAACACTTATTCATATCAATACTCAAACCATTAAACATGGGTGTCTTACCCCCATGCAGGCTCAGGTGACTTCCTAAATCGCTTTAAGTCCTAAAGGTTGATCTAGGACTTCAGCCATATTTCTTGAAATTCAGCTTGTGGGAGCCCATTCATGTCCCAGTGCTTCAGTTTCACTCCCTGCAGGAGCTGTTGTATTGACTCATCAGCCAGTAGTTAAACTGTTTTGCCCAGGTCATTAATTATATGCCCCAACAAGTTCCTTAGTGTTAAAACTCCATACTCGTCCATATGCTTGATGCATGTTTTTGCTAACAATTTTGTGCAGGTGCTTCCCTTTGCCCAATAAAACAACTTGCACCTCTCCCATTTTTAATACATCCACAGAAGCTGCAGCTGTTTGTACTCCAGTTTGGTTTATTGAGCAGCCATTGATTTCTTTGTCCTGATACCTCTTTGCTCGATATCTGTTTTCCAGTCCTGATATCCTTTTGGATAATCCTTCCAATCTGATTCTGGCTTGACTCTCCTCCTCAGATTTCAGGTACCAACCTAGACCTTTACATCTTAACCGGATACCAACCCAATCCACAGAGACTGATTCTGAAGTATACCAAAATTGTGTGATGCTGTTTTTTTTTTAGGTATGGAAGGTTATCCTCCCCTTTTAAAATTAGAAATTGAAGCTTCTTCTGCATCTCTTGGCCATGCTGCACAAAGTCCTACCTATGAGTCATCTGGGTGGGTCCTGTTCTAATTTGTGCTTCTTGAATTTTTCCCTACTTCCCTTCTTATCAACAAGTAATCCAATCCAGGCAGCTCACCAGTCATAGTGAATAAAAGGTGCACTCCAGCTCTTTGGGATGCAAAGTGCACCAAATATCCACTAGGCAGAATTCCTTCACTTTTTCCTACTGTAGTCAGCTATAACCTGCCAGCAGGCACTCTGTCCATAAATGGGCCAGTCAGCCTCCATTAAAATAAGCTGCTGCTGACCAAATCTTAACATGGCTTGGTGCATCCCTAAGAATGGTTTGCTGTCATCTGTGTTGGAGGCATAATAATTAACTGACATGATCAGGCTATGTAGTGTGGAAAAAGTTGCCACTATTGATGTACTGGATGTGTCTCTGCTAACATGTAGCATGTGCCATGCTAATGACTGATGTATATGCATTACAACTCCCTTTTTTACAGAAGTGGCACTGACACAATAACACTGCCCCCTACACTTATTGTATGCTGTGCTTTCTTTGCCCCTTCCTCAGTTTAGTTTCTGCAGCAGGATAATTGGTACCTTGGAGTTAACAAGATCATGTAAAGTAGCTGTGGCTTTTATTGTGGTAGCAACCACTTCCACATTCATCAGTATCCTCGTGACACTTTTGGACCTAGTCCTACAATGCCTGATTGCATCTAGGTGGTTAGTACCATTAGCAATTCTCCACTTAGTCAGCAAAAGAGAACAAAGTAAGAGAAAAGGAAGAGAAGAGCAAAGCTCAGTATGCTGTTTAAATGAAATAATGTGCTGTGTACTGTTAGTCTGATCCAAATATGGATCACGCAGTATGAGATAGAATTGTAATGGAACATGCAATGAATTTTGTCAGAGAAAAATACTTTTTGGATCAATATGAACATTTTCAAAAGTGTTGAGATGGCCTTGACTGTGGAAGCAGTAGGTAAACATGCATAACCTAGACATAGGTTGGTGCTGAACACAAAGTCAAAAAACAGGCATATCCTACAAAGAACAAAAGTCCTGTCATAGACATAAATGAAAAATTTATGATCTCCAAGTGTGTAATTATAAAATAGGCTAAATGTCACTGTTGTGCATGTAATTCAGCGTGCTATGGCAAAATCTTATCACAAGACAAGAATAAAATTAATAATTATTACAATAAAAATAATAATACATAGGAAACACAAGCAAGTATGTGAAAGACATTGAATTACAAATGCAGTTAATGCATCTGAAAAAAAGAAAAAAACTGTTTGTTTATGTGTTTATTTTAAATAACTAAAATGTGAAGGAAAGCAGAATGTTCAAAGTGCCGCTGTTATTGGTGGGTCATGATGCAGAGGAAGCATTCAAAAGAGTATCCCCCCGGTTTTAACATACTTAGAATAGACAGAAATTTAAAAGAGCAGGTGTTATTGCTATTATTTATAAACACAATTTAGAAATAACTCCAATCCATCTAAATATCCAAAAATGCAATAATGCTGAACTTCTGATTGCACACCTCTATATCAACCAAAAGAAATATATATGTATCTCAGTAGACATCCCACTGAGCACCATTATCAGAGGTGAAAATACCCTACACTGGATATCTGACAACATCCCCCAGGAAACCTTCATCTTACGTGACCTAAATCATCATCAGCCCCCATTTTCCCATTTTTCTACATGGGGTCAGGGTATCGTGTTAACTGTTGCCAACTCTCTCCATTCAGTGCCACACTCCTGCCTTCTTCAACACTCATGCCTGACTGTCGCAGATCTTCTTTTACACAATGCATCCACCTCTTTGCTGGATGTCCTCACTTCCTCTTACCTTCTTCCTGTCTGTCCCAAATCTTCCTCACCAGATTGTCTTCTGCTTTTCTGCACATGTGCCCAAACCACCATAATCTGTTCTGTTTGATCTTTTCTGCAATTGGAGCTTCTTTGGCTTCTGCTCTTATGCCCTCATTTCTTCGTCTGTCCCACAGAGTGCATCCTACCATCTTTCTCAGGCACTTAATTTCCATCACTTCTAGCGTCTTCAGCTGCTCTGCTTTTACTACCCATGTTTCTGTATCATACAGTAGTACTGGTTGCACCACTGTCTAGTATACCTTACTTTTCAACTTCTTTGGCATTCTTCTGCCATAGACTATACCTGATACTCTATGCCAGTTGGCTACAGCCCCTCTGATTCCAGCATTGACCTCTTCATTCAGACTACACTTCTCCTCAACTACCCCTCCCAGATACTTGAAGCTGTTTGCCTGTTCCACTACCTTGCCATCTATCTCTATTCTCAGCTTCTTTTGATTTCCCCTATTTGCTGCCATTACCACTGTCTCATCTGTGCTTAGTTTCATCCCATGTGCCTTCAGATTTGCATTCCATTCTCCTATCCTTTGCTGAAGTTCTAGTTCAGAGTCTGCCTGTACTGCCACATCATCTGCATACAGCAGCTTTGTTGATCAGCCCCCTCCAACCTGTTTGCTATCAAAAGCAGTGGGCTCAGAGCTGAACCTGATGTACACCCACTCCCACTGGGAACCCCTGTGTGGCCAAACACTATTCGTACTTGAGTCATTGAGTCCTTGTACATAGCCTGCACTAATTTTACCAGTGTTTCTGGGACTTCAAACCACCACAGTACTGCCCAGATCAGCTTTCTTAGGACCTTGTCATATGCTTTCTAGGAATGCCCAGATGGACTTTCTCCTCATCTCTAGTTTCTTCTCAAGTATCTGTCTCAATGCAAACATCAAGTCATTTGTGCTGCATCCTGATCTGAATCCAAACTGCTCATCTCCCATCTTACATTCTACTACTGTGCATATTGGTTTGTCAATCACCCTCTCCAGAACGTTCATGCAATGTGATAGGAGTTTGATGCCTCTGTACTGCCCACAGTTGTGGATGTCCCCTTTGTTCTTATACACTGGCATGAGAATGCTTATTCTCCAGTCATCTGGGATACACCTTTCTCTCCACACTGCTATTAGTACCCTCAGAAGCCATTTCTCCCCTATCTCACCCAGCACCTTTATCATATCTGCTGTTACGTCATCTGATCCTGCTGCTTTCCATGACTCCATCTTTCTTAGTGCTGTTCTTACTTCTTCTAGGGTGGGCTCCTCTTCTTCTCTCATCGTATGCTGTTTCTGGGGCAGTACAGCTTTTGTGGGGTTTTCTTTATTCAGAAGCTGCTAGAAATACTCCTTCCATCTGTCTTTGATGTCCTCTGGACTGGTGAGCAGGCTGTTGCAGGCATCCCTTATGAAAGGTGTCTGACTATCTTCTTTGTCATTCTGTCTTTACCTTGCAACCTGATATAGATTTTTTTGTGCCCCTTACTGAGTCACTTTCCAGAAGTTGGTACAGTGCTTCCGATGCCCTATTCTTTGCTATTGCAACTTCTTTCTTAGCTTCTTTGTTAACCAACCAGTAGTCCTTCCTAGCCTGGTCAGTCTTTTCTATCTCCCACTTCTTCGTGCACTCCTTCTTTGTTTTGATACCTTCCTGGACTTCTGCATTCCACCACCAGCTTTCCTTATGTACCTTATTTCCACATCTCGCTCGGCCACATATCTTTTCTGTAGTCCTAACACATACTGTTTGTTAGGCGCTGGCATTCTTCTTCTTCAACTCTATTCCCTCCTCTTCTTGGGGTGCTAGAGCCCTGAGTAATTCCTTGAACTGTTGTACTTTCTGTCCAGTCACCTTCCACGTCTTCAGCCTGGTCTCTGTTGACCTGACCACTGCTTGCAGCTGATTGTGGCAACTAGTGATTTATGCTGTGGGCCAGCTGTTTCACTGGACTTTGCAATCATGGATTCTATCCCAGTGCCTTTTTCTTATTAGGAGGGCATCTACCTGAGTTGCATATTGACTACTCTTGTATGTGATATCTGAACCATGTGTTGGCTACTATCAAGCAATTTTCCAGACCGAAGTCTAGAATGGCTTCTCTTTCTTTATTCCTGTTGCCCACCCAGCTCTCATATCCTGTTCTGTCTGTCCTGATATGTGCATTCAAGTCACCCATTATCAACACCAATTCATGTTGTCCTGCTTTATCTAGTTGGTCCTGCAACTGCTGCCTGAATGCACTCTTTTCCTCACTATCACAACCCTGCTGTGGGGCATAGGCTGAGATTATGAATACTGCCCTATCATTACACTGGAGTCTGACTGCCATGACTCTGTTATTAATTCTGATGATATCCCTTACTACCTTCTGAAGCCTCTCTCTCACCACAATTCCTACACCATTTCTAGCCTGCCCTCCACCTCCACCAGTAGTAGACCCTGGATCCCAAGCCAAGTGGCTTTGCTGCACTGCCCTTCCATCTCATCTCTTGGATACATAGGATGTCCAGCCTCCTCCGTATCATCATGTCATCCACTTCCAAGCTGCAATTTTCAGCTCATGTTTGGCAGGTTGGTTTTACGTCCAACTTTCGGTTAACAGAGCTATCCCAGGTACAGGCTGGGCAACTAGACACCAGCCAGCCAGTAGCTTATTGATGCAGGGCTGCTGGCCAATAGGAGCACATATACCCTTCCCACCATTAGCAGAGGTCCCTGATGTGGGTCAGAGTAGGTTGGGTCCTCAACCCACTTATCACCTGTAACTACCCATGCCCATTTTTAGTGACATTAGTCAACATGACCAAATCACCTAGATCCATATTTTACACTGTTGCATGGCTAGCCCTGCCATGGCATGCAGTCTTTGATCTGTGTTCTCCTATCTGCGTACCAGGTTAGTCTGTAAAACTCTTCCCCCTATAGGGCAGCATGTAGAGTCTGTGCTCCATTCATTGGTGAGTTTGAGATGGAAACACTCAACATGTTTTTCAGACATGGGGGAAACCCCATGGAGACACATGGAGAACATGCAAACTCCAAGCAGGCATTGGTCAGAGGTCAGGATCGAAACTTGTACCTTGTGCATGCCAGGCAAAGACCTTAACCACTAAGCCATCTGGTCTGGTGACATAAATATACACTGGCAATATATAAACAGCAGCAACTCCAAGGACTCTATTCATCTATTTAGCCTCACCCACCTAATAGGCTCCAGCACCAAAATCATCATCAATACTCAGTCTATGCTGGACTGGATATTGACAAACAAGCCTCATAATATAAAATCTCCTGGTTGCTTACCAGATACTGCAAGTGACTACCACACAACCTATGTAATCAGACAACATTGTTCATCCAAATTGTCTCTAAACAATTAAACAATTTAACCAAATCTGACAGACAAATTTATTACAGCCCTGTCCCACTACAACTGGAATGTATTAAGAGTATTGCCTGTAGATGAAGAAATTATTCTCTTTTATTACACCTTCCTAAAATACTAACTGATTTATCACCATTTAGGACAAGAAGGGTAAAATGTAGCACAGCACCACGGCTGACAAAATGACCAAACAGCTTATGCTGCAAAGAAATAAAGCATGGAAAAAATAGTATAAGAATAAAGGACAACATGCCTACCAAAATGTTAAATATCTCAGAAACCATACCAAGATCCTTGTTAAATCTGACAAGACATCAAACTAAAATAATCTCCTACAAAAAGCACCATAACAACCCCAAACTATTTTGGTCCTCTCTAAATAAACTATTACATTCCAGCCATATCACCACACCCTGTACTTTTACTACAGAAAATAAAAGGTCCATTGCCACTCAGTTCAACATTCATTTTATCCAGTTGTTTCTATTACTAATCAATGACCACTTCACTTCAACCCTCCAACTTCCATCTGTTTTCAAAAGCAACACACTGTCTTTAATTTTTAGCCAACCCAACATCAACCATAAAAAAATTACTAGCCACGTTGAAAGTAATGACCTCAACTGCTGAAAATCTTCCCTTTGAGTTTCTCAAAATAGACGTAAAAGCACTAGCCTTTCCCGTCTCCATTCAAAACAACCAGCCAATAACCGAAAACTGTGTCCCATCCATCAGGAAAAAATTTATTATGATACCCCTTTACAAAGGAGGTACATCAACAGAGTTAACAAACTATAGACATACTGCTATCCTATCAACCGTCTTTAAAATCCTTGAGAAATTTATTCACTTTCAACTTATGAAAGATATAACCAAACGCAACCTTCTCTTCAACACCTAGCATGGTTTCAGGCCAAGCCACAGCACCATTACTGCCCTCTTCAACTTCACCAACAAAGTAAGCCAATACATAAATGAGGGAAGCCTTGTTTCTTCACTTTTCCTTGACCTTTCCAAACCATTTGATTCATTGTTCTATCAAAAGTTTCCCTCTGAACTTGCAACCCAAGGTCTCAATTACCACTCACTCTCCTGGTTTCACAGCTATTGATGCAGTCATCAGCAGGCAACTAAATGGCAACATTTCAACCAACTATTTTGGTGTTCCCCAAAGGTCAACACTTGGCCCCCTTCTATTTAATATTTTCATAAATAAACTTCATATCACTACAACACTTGCCACTCTCATTAATATGCCATTGAATCAACCCTTATCTGCTCTGCCCCATCCTTAACAAACTACATGACATCACTCAAAAAGCATTTACTGGCATCGAAATATGACAAAAAATTTTAACTTACTGCTAAGCACCAAAAAAAAAAAAAAAATCATGCCAGTTACTACATAACAAAACAGTAACCAGAAACACACATTTCATATTACCTGAAATAATAACACAAAAATAGAAACCATAAACCAAACTAAACTGCTCAGACTTATAATAGATGACAATCTCAAATTTGATCACCACATACTTCATTCCATCAAGAAAACTCACCAAAACTTTGGCTTCTTGTACAGGGCTAAACTAACATTACCTGACAGATCAAGCAAGTATTACCTTAGCCGCAACAGACATCCTTCCTTTCCTATTATATGTTCCCCTATACTTATAAATATCAGCACAACATATGAAACTAAGCTGGCCTCCTACTACTCCTAAACAGGTAAATTTGTACCCAACCAACTTTATAAAACACACCACTGCCTTGCATTAAAACAATTAAAATGACTTGAACTCCCAAACCAGTAGCATACTCACAACTAATCATCGCCCACAACATATTGTACTCTCCAGATAAATGACCACCATTTCAAAATACTCTACTGTACTCATTACTTACTAGAGGCCTTCACTCTAGTGGTAAACTTTTAATATGTATTAGCAAGACAGTCAACACTGCTGGAGACTGTCTCTACTCTCATTATGTGTCAAAGCGCTAGAATGAAATCCCCACACAGATAAAACAGAAAGAAAATTTAAATAGTTTCAAAACTTTGCTTAAACAGAACCTATGCCAAAGATGGCTCTGTTCGTCCTGGTCACCTGGATAGCTTTACTTGACTACTATTCTACAACATCTACAGCCACTTTGCTTCCTAATCTTTTTGTACCTTATCGTTCCTCTTCATACTGCACTTATTTCCTAAACTCTTACTTCTCCTCCTTCTCTCACATCCCACCACTAACTACAATTCCTCCTCTGTCCATTTATTTTACTAAACTCTTACATCTCCTTCTCTCACACCCACCACTAACTACAATTCCTCCTCTGTCCATTTATTTCCTAAACTCTTACTTCACCTCCTTCTCTCACACCCCAGCACTAACTACGACTCGTCCTCTGTCCATTTATTTTTCTAAACTCTTACTTCTGCTCCTTCTGTCACACCAGCACTAACTACAACTCTTTCTCCGTCCATTTCTTTTCCTAAACTCTTACTTCTCCTCCTTCACTCACACCACACCACTAACAACAATTCCTCCTCTGTTAATTTATTTTACTAATTTCTTACGTTTCCTCCTTCTCTCACACCCCACCACTAACTACAGTTCCTCCTCTGTCCAATTACTTTCCTAATCTCTTATTTCTCCTCCTTCTCTCACATCCCACCACTAACTTCAATTCATCATCTGTCCATTTATTTTACTAAACATTTACTTCTCCTCTTTCTCTTACACCCCTCCACTAATTAGAACTGCTCCTCTTTCCATTTTTTTCATAAACTCTAACTTTTCTTCCTTCTCTCACACCCCACAACTAAGTAACTCCTCCTCAGTCCATTTATTTCCTAAACTCTTACTACTCCTCCTTCTCTCACACCCACCACTAACTACAATTCCTCCTTTGTCCATTTATTTAATAAACCCTTACTTTTCCTCCTCTCTCCCACCCACCACTAACTACGACTCCTCTTCTGTCCTTTTATTTTCCTAAACTCTTACTTCTCCTCCTTCTCTCACACCCCACCACTAAATACAATTCTTCCTCTGTCCACTTATTTCCTAAACTCTTACGACTCCTCTTCTCTCACACCCCACCACTAAGTACAATTTCTCCTCTGTCTATTTATTTCCTAAACTCTTACTTTTCCTCCTTCTCTCATATCCCACCACTAACTTCAATTCATCATCTGTCCATTTATTTTACTAAACTTTTACTTCTCCTCTTTCTCTCACACCCCTCCACTAATTAGAACTGCTCCTCTTTCCATTTTTTTCATAAACTCTAACTTCTCTTCCTTCTCTCACACCCCACAACTAAGTAACTCCTCCTCAGTCCATTTATTTCCTAAACTCTTACTACTCCTCCTTCTCTCACACCCACCACTAACTACAATTCATCATCAGTCCATTTAATTTACTAAACCCTTACTTCTTCTCCTTCTCTCACACCCCACCACTAGCTACAGTTCCTCCTCTGTCCATTTATTTCCTAAACTCTTACTACTCCTCCTTCTCTCACACCCCAACACTAACTACAATTCATCATCAGTCCATTTAATTTACTAAACCCTTACTTCTTCTCCTTCTCTCACACCCCACCACTAGCTACAGTTCCTCCTCTGTCCATTTATTTCCTAAACTCTTACTACTCCTCCTTCTCTCACACCCCAACACTAACTACAATTCATCATCAGTCCATTTATTTTCCTAAACTCTTTCTTCTCCTCCTTCTCTCACACCCACTACTAACTACAACTCCTCCTCTGTCCATTTATTTTCCTAATCTCTCACTTCTCCTCTTTCTCTCACACCCCACCTGTAACTACAGTTCATCATCTGTCCATTTACCTTCCTGCTCATTTTCTTAACTCCTCCTTTCTTATCTTTTTCTTTTATTTTAAGTTATATTCTACTTGTCTGCCTGTAAATTATTACTAAACTCAAAAAAATCCCAGTTTCCCTGCAACCATTATGCTGTGAATGCATTATTTGTTACTGTGTTATTTCTCTATCCAATAATTAGCCAGTTTTTGTTACTTTTTCTTTTTTTTTATTTGTTAAAATGTTATGTTCATGTTAGAAATATTTAACTATATTTAAAAATCATGTACATAAGCTTATGCATAGATGCTTTTACACTGAAATTAAACAAAGACAAATAAATACAGGTGATGCCATCTACAACTAATTCATTGTTGGGCGTTACCCTTAAGATGGTAGACTTAAATGCCATATGGTCATTCTTAGTTTTGGAGGCTATTTTTACCTCAAAGTCTACTTTCAGAGCTTCATTAGTTCCCTGATTCATTTGTTTAGACTAATGAGGGACTTTTGGCTCTGTTATACACATTCCCTCTTACGTCTCCACAGGATTTTCTTTCTTTTCTTTTACAACCTGTTAATACCAGGGATCCACCAGGGTGGCTTGTTTTTGTGGTTTGACCTGGGTTAATTTTGGTCTGGTACTGCCGTTTCTATACAGTTGTCTTTATGGTCATACAGGGCTTTTGTGTATGCCTCTGCATTGGATTTTGCATTTTATGGTTGTAGGGGAGCCTGGAAACCTAGCTATGCTGTCACTTAATAGGAGATAGTTTGCCTTAGAAAAGTTCTTAACATTTTTGGGATTAGGTGAGGGTTCTAGTTTTCCCTTTATTTCAAGGGAGACTGCTTTGTGGTCTGATATTATGAGTGAGGACATCACATTGGAGGGATGCAGCACTCTACCATAGTTGTGAATACCAGATCTAGGATATTTGTTCCCCCACGTGGGCATGCAGTGCTTCAGGACATTGAAGCTGACTAAGTCAAGAAATCTTTCAGCCTGCATGTTAGTGGCCATGTATGCCTCCCAATTAATGGAGGGGTAGTTAAAATCACTCATGATCTTGTTTTTGGGCTGGATGGTGAGTGATTCAGGTAACTTCAGGTATGATGTATGGGTTTCTTGGTTCATGATGGGGGACCTGTATCTAGTAAGAATATAGTAATGTATTTTTCTAATGGTTAGTTGGACAAGGAGTAGCTCAAACATTTCATATTTTTTGACCAGCTATGAGGTGTGTTTATCATTTATGTAGATAGATACACCTCAGCCTTTTACTCTTTCCTGTTAAGTGGGTGGTCAGAACATATGAAAGGTGTTGTAGCCATGCACTGCGAGAGTATTGATCTTGGCTTTGAACCATGTAACTTCATAGATGCCAGCATTATCCAGGGTGAGGAGAGCTTCTAGGGAGTTTAGTTTCATTTTGAGATCCCTAGCATTGAGCAGTTTAACCTTTAGCTTGCCCTGAGTAGCTTTTGCTATGTTGGAAGGTTTGCCTGTTTGGCAATGCCTAGAAAAGGTACTATAGGGGTGGATAATGTTTTGGCCAGTATTCGAAAGCCTAGAGGAGGCAGGTGAAGACCATCCCTGGCAAATCTGTGTAGCCTCTCAACCATGTCCTCCTAGGCTGACAAGTATTGGTCCCTTTTAGAATGACACCAGTAGCTAAGGCAAGCTACTTGTTAAAATCAATCTTTGAATGGAGGACTGCAACAGTCATCCCACTTCATAAGGATGGACTATCAACCAACCCCCAGGATCTACAGACCCAACAGTCTGACAAGTCTAATATGCTAAGCCATGGAAATGATCAACAAGGATATTGGTATCCTACAGTTACTAGACCCATCCCAGTCTGGGTTACTACTTAACCTAGCTTATTTCTATGACAGGGTCACAAGGCATTGGATAAGGGTAAGACTGTGCATACTGGGGTCTATATTGAAAACTCGAACGTTGACTTACCCGAACAGCTAAACGCCAACATGTCTTCATCGAACCGCAAAAACATTGATCATCCTGAAGTGCGAAATCCAAAATGTTGATTCGTCATGTTTGGCCCTTGTGCGGTATAGCTCCGTAAGGTAAGTGTGCGATAGTTATGGACCTTAGGGTTAGGGTGTGGGTTAAGGCAAGTGCATAGATGGTAATGTATGTTAGATTTAGTGTAGGGTTAGAAGTAGGGTTTTGTTAAGTGTATGTGTGTGGATTATTTCGTTTGTTTGGGTATATCTTTTTAAGGTAAGTACGATAGTTACGGACCTTAGGGTTAGGGTGCGGGTTAAGTTAAGTGCATACTTGGTGGTATATGAATGATTTAGTATAGGGTTAGAAGTAGGTTTAGTTTAGGGTTAGAAGTAGGGTTTTGTTTAGTGTATTTATGTGGTTTATTTAGTTAGGTAGTATGTAGCGGGCAGTGGGATGGGACGACTATGATATTTCGAGTTTTTGTGCAAACATTCAAAGAAAGCTGCCACTTAAGTTACTTTCTCTCTAATCTATTTTTTCAGTCTTCTCATTTGTTCTCAAATATTTTCTCTAAAACTAAAAATAAAAAAAAAAAAACTGGGCTCCAGGCATTCCTGCATTTGCTTGGAAATTGAATTATTTACACCTTTATTCTGTATACCATAGGTACTTGTTCTCTGGCATTTCTCAGTATTTCCTATGTAAAAACGCATGCATGACAAACATCCATTAAGACACACAACTCATTTAGTCCCACAATTAAAAAGAAGTAATATACTTGGGGCATGGTTAAGTATATCCAAATTGCCTATCATTTTCATTAATCATATGGCATTGTTTACACATGTCACTTAGCTTGTCTACCCATTAAAATCCTATAGTTTCAAATCATACTGAGATCTTCTAAAAACTATTTAAATTCATAGAAACAATGGTACAAACAAGTTAAACAGTACTAAACATATTCTTCCCTACTAGCCAAAAAATAAAGACTAACTTTAAAATGACAGGACAAATATTTAAAATTATATTTCTTTAAAAAAATGTTAAACCTGCTAAAATCAGTTACTCTACCATTTGATGCATTCTGTTCAGTATAATTGCCCTCAGTAATACTGCCACTGACCAGACTGCATCATGTATGTATGTGTGTATGCATGTGCGTATGTATGTATGCATGCATGTACGTACGCATGTATACATGTGTGCATCTGTGTATGTATGTGTGCTTGCATGTATTTGTATGTATGCATATATGCATGTGTGTGTATGTATGTATGTAGGTATGTATGCATATGTGTGTGTGTGTGTGTGTGTGTGTGTGTGTGTGTATATATATATATATATATATATATATATATATATATATATATATATATATGTGTGTGTGTGTGTGTGTGTGTGTGTATATATATATATATATATATATATATATATATATATATATATATATATATATATATATATATATATATATATATTTATATACATGATGTTGACCCCCATTTTCCATTGATAATTCATAGTCCCAGTTTCATTGCCTTTAGTTTTCTGTTTTCAAAACCTCATTACAGATTTCTCATGACTAGTATTTTTTTCATGGTATTCATATAGAACCCTTTTGGTGTTTAATTTCTCCTTTGTTCCTGTTTTATTTGTTCATATTGATGCCCCTGTGCATTTGGTCTTTAAGTCGATGATCTCATTTTTGTCTGTGTACGTCAGTTATTTTTTCTCAGTATCATTATACCTATCTCAGTTAGTTCATGACTCCCCTAGTCACATCTCTCAAGATGCAGACATTGAAAATATTTACAAAGGATTTGAAAAGTAGGTACATCCCATGTAAAATGTGGACATCTAATTATCATAAATGTTGAATAGCAAAGAGCACAGAACTCTGCCCACATCCAGCTGGGATACTACTCAGAAATGTTTAAAAAACTGAGTGTCAAAACATTATTAAAGAGGCAGTGCAAAATATGTAGACTTTAATGAACTCCATTATAAAGTTGTACCATACAGTGCCATTTAGTTTTACTTCTAAAAAAGGGAGATGTAAAATGTGTGAAACCCTTCTTTAAATTCAATTATTGTTACCACAAGTCATTAGTGTGGTTTTCTGAGTGCCAGCCAGCTTCACAAATCATGTATGATGGGGGGGGGGGGTTCAGAAAATTGCGTGAAGGTTAAATCAAGCCTGAAAACAGGGACAGGGAACCTGAGAACAGATAAGACAGTTCTAATAACAGCAAATGGGAGAAATCAGAGGAAGCTAAACGATGAAAGAGAAGGGGGATGGTGGAATAGGTTAACAGATTCAGTGACCTGAGTGGGGAGGTTGAGCAGAAGGGAAGTGTGAATAAGGTGGTGAAACCTGAAATCAGAAGCGGTACAGCCAACAGATATAGAATATCATGGGTAGAGTGTGACAGAAGAAGGACACAGAAACTGTACAGTAGATGTCAAAAAACAGTAGTGCAACCAGTTCTTTTGTATGCAACATGATCCAGGCTGTGAAAGCAGTGCAGTCAATGAAGCTAGAGGTGATGAAAATGAAGTGCCTGAGATGGGTGATAGGATGCATACTGTGGGACAGATGAAGGAATGAGGACATCAAACCAGACGCTAAAGTAGCTTCAACTGCAGAGAAGGTAAAAGAAAATGGATTATGGTGGTTTCATTGTGTGCAGAAAAACAGAGCATGATTTGGTCAAGAAATTTTGGGAGAGGGAGGAAGAAGGCAAGAGGAAATGGGAAATTCAGCAAAAAGATGAATGGATAGCAGAAGAGAAGAGCTGCGGCACTCAGACATCACTGTCAAAGAAGGTAGGAGAGGGCAATGAATCAAGAGTGGCAACAGTTGACATGACACCCCAATCCCATTTATAAAATGGAAAAAGGGGAGAGGGTTGATGATGATGATGATGAAGGTAATGATAATGATGATGATAATGATGATGACAAAGAACAGAATCTCCTGTTTTGGCAACTTGGCCTGTGGTCCCCAACTCTTCTGGCTTCTGACTGACAACTATATATGAATTCTGCATCAACTGTAATTAATTGCCCTTCTGTTTTGACTTTTTCTGCTCAAGTACACCCCCTAGTATGATGTTTTTGTGTTATGTCACACATGGCCATTTCCTCTTCTTGGGTTGTTTATCAAATGTGATAACATTTGTTTTCTTTTTCAAAGCCTTTCACATCATAAGGAATGTTTCTAATTGGTCCAGACATTTCTTACTAAGCATCTCATTGGCAAAACTTTACCTGCTCTCTTGTTGTCAACTTCATGCCTCGCTTTCTACTATTGGATAGGCAACTTTTTATCTTTAGAAAAGACTTTTCCACTCTAATACCTGTCTTTCACTGGATCACCAGATCTTTACCTTCACCACTGGTATATCTTTTTTTGTCCCTCTGATTATTCAAATGCAGTTGACCGTCACTGTAGAGTCCTGCAAGCTAGTTACTTCTCACTAGTGCGTCTTTTTGCTTTAATAGATTACCAAAGCAAGAATCTTGGTCTAGGGTCAACTGGTCCACTTTGTTAACCTATCACCAGATGACTCCCCTTCACTACTTTGGACCAACAGTCTCAGCCCCCCTAAATCATTCTGCAGGCAGTTCTATGGTCTGGTAATTAAAACATTTATACTTTTGGTGTGTTTTTTTAATTCAATCCAATCTCTTCCATTCATTCATAGCTTATCACAAATCATGTTGGCAATGTAATACATGTTGTGGGGTTTTATGCAGCTAGATGACAGCTTTCTTGGTAAAACTGTTTGAGTGTTTCAAGGTAGCTCACAATATAAAGTATTTGCTTGCTGATTATCAGTTGCATGTTTATTAGCATGACAAAGTCCTCTGCATAGGGTGAAAGTTTTTACATTTCAGTTGGTTACTACTGGATTAAACATTACTAAGTTACTTCTTTTCGCATAGTTTGCTTTAATGCTTTTTTTTTCATATTAGCTGGACTCTGTCTATCTTGAAGTTAAACATCGACACATGGAGCCATTCATTTTGATAAATATTTTGTTGAATAGTTATTTTGTCAAAGTAGTGATTCTGTTTTCTGTTTGGTTGAATCATTTTCTGGGACTCTTGGTTGGTAGAATCAGTGCAATGGGCCATCCCCAAACATGATAAATACTAATGAGGCATTTTTTGGGGAGTCTCTAATGCTAATTAGCCATGTGCTCTCTGCTAGAAATGCCTGTGGTTAGGGATTTAAATTACCATTGACAGCCATATTAATTAACACCATCAAAATGCCACATATCCCATTATTTTCAATGGAAAATCTCACATTGCAGGTAAGTGTCAGCAAGATAGTGGAAAACTAGTGGCAGTGTGTGTGTGTGTGTGTGTGTGTGTGTGTGTGTGTGTGTGTGTGTGTGTGTGTGTGCGTGTGTGTGCCTGTGTGCATGTGTGTAGGGGTATGAATGACTTGTGACAGCTATGAGTGTGTTTGTGTGTGTGTGTGTGGGTGTGTGTATGTGTGTGTATGTCTGTGTGTGTGTAGTG